>NW_011494788.1:1464180-1507909 GCF_000754665.1 Bison bison bison
TTATTTAACTTATATGCAGAGTACATCATAAGAAATGCTGGACTGGAAGAAACACAAGCTGGAATCAAGATTGCCGGGAGAAATATCAATAACCTCAGATATGCAGATGACACCACCCTTATGGCAGAAAGTGAAGAGGAACTCAAAAGCCTCTTGATGAAAGTGAAAGTGGAGAGTGAAAAAGTTGGCTTAAAGCTCAACATTCAGAAAATAAAGATCATGGCATCTGGTCCCATCACTTCATGGGAAACAGTGGGGAAACAGATGGGGAAACAGTGGAAACAGTGTCAGACTTTATTTTTTTGGGCTCCAAAATCACTGCAGATGGTGACTGCAGCCATGAAATTAAAAGACGCTTACTCCTTGGAAGGGACGTTATGACTAACCTAGATAGCATATTCAAAAGCAGAGACATTACTTTGCCAACAAAGGTCTGTCTAGACAAGGCTATGGTTTTTCCTGTGGTCATGTATGGATGTGAGAGTTGGACTGTGAAGAAGGCTGAGCGCTGAAGAATTGATGCCTTTGAACTATGGTGTTGGAGAAGACTCTTGGGAGTCCCTTGGACTGCAAGGAGATCCAACCAGTCTATTCTGAAGGAGATCAGCCCTGGGAGTTCTTTGAAAGGACTGATGCTAAAGCTGAAACTCCAGTACTTTGGCCACGTCATGTGAAGAGTTGACTCATTGGAAAAGACTCTGATGCTGGGAGGGATTGGGGGCAGGAGGAAAAGGGGACGACAGAGGATGAGATGGCTGGATGGCATCACTGACTCAAGGGACGTGAGTCTGAGTGAACTCCTGGAGTTGGTGATGGACAGGGAGGCCTGGCGTGCTGTGATTCATGGGGTCGCAAAGAGTCGGACACGACTGAGCGACTGAACTGAACTGAACTGAACTGATGGGTGTTTTACTGAATTGGGGGTTGAGAAGTATACTCTGTTATAACTATTTAAATCTCTCCACATTATAATTAAACCTGACTTAGGAATAGAATTCTGCATATCTGTCTACCTACTTACCTAACTACCTATCATCTATCTCTCCTGTCTTGGTCAGAGACTACCTATGACCACTTTTATTTTTAGAAAATGAATGATATGGGCATTTAGTTGGCTTATCTCCTCTCTTTAGACTAACATCTTTGTTAGGCTCCTTATTTACGTCAACTAATTGTTAAAACTAAATTCAACATTAAAATCAACATTGGGAGTAGATGTACTTGTAGATCCTTGTCATGATGTAAGATTGAACTATCTGTTGTACATTACCTTTCAAAAAGTCAGTTGAGAGAAACAATTATAGAGAGGAGCACTTGGATGCTATGAAGTTCACTAAATTCATGATAATCAGGAAAGAATGTTAGTTTCCCAGACTAATGGTTTTATTAGAATAAGCTTGGCTATGTCACAGTAACAAAGGGACCCATTTCTCAGTACTTAAAGTCACAAATTTCTCATCCATGCAAGAAACATGTTTATAGGTCATTTATGACTTTGCTTCACATTTTATTTGCCCCAAACCTGAAATGATTGATCGGTGTCTATTTTGAACATTTCAACTTCAGTGGTGTAAGTAAGAGACATGGAGAACCACAAACGGTTAAAGTTCATGTCTGCAAGTGCCACATGTCACTTCTGTCCACGTTTCACTGGCTGAATCAGGTCACCTGGGCATTTCTGAATTTTATACTGTAGAGATATATACTTCTTCCCCAGAGAGGGATACTATAAGAAAAAAAAAATCAAAATATTTGGTGAAGAGTATGCCAAATTTGCTAAGTTCCATACTCTTCTTTGGGGGTAGATTTCTTGAGAATAAGATATATTTTTTTTCTCAAGCTATCCATTGGAATCTGATATGCTCCCTGAGAGGAGCATGCTTCCTCATTGCAACTTGTGTGGGATCATGCTGTTACTGTGCTGAGTCGTTGGTCTTGAGCAGGAAACATAATGACTACTATTTAGGTACACTGCTTCAATCACTTCATTCACCAGACTATGTCAAGCCATGGATTTACATTTCAATGTTATACTTATACATGGTATATGGCATATATATATATATATATATATATATATATATATATACACACACACACATCCCAATGGCCAAAGCAAGTCATATAACCAAGTCCAATTTAATGGAACAAAAATACAATTCTTCTACGGTGAAAGAGGAAGTGAATAACTAACAATAATATTGTACAATATACCATGTTACATTTAGCCAGTATTTTTCTTGTTAAATCTTGATCAATTATCAAAAAAAGATTAAGCATTGTATTTCTATGTATGTGCTTAGACGATCAGTCATGTCCAGCTCCTTGCAACCCCGTGATCTATAGCCTACCAGGCTCCTCTTTCTATGGGATTCTCCAGGAAAGAATACTGGAGTGGGGTGTCATTTCCTCCTCCAGGGTATCTTCCTGACCTAGGGGTCGAACCTGTGTTTCTTATGTCTCCTGCATTGGCAGGCAGGTTCTTTACCACTAGCACCACCTGGGGAGTCCCAGCATGGTACTTCTAATTCTTCACAAATAAGTATTCAACAAATATTTGCTAGTAGGCTTAATATAAATGTAAATCACTACTCAGTTCCAATGACGTGGATGAACCTAGAGCCTATTAAAGAGTTAAGTAAGTTCAGAAAGAGAAAGACAAATGTCATATGTTAACATACACACACACAGAACCTAGAAAGATGATACTGATGAACCTGTCTGCAAGGCAGCAGTGGAGACACAGACATAAAGAATGGACTTATAGACACAGGAGCAGGAAGGAGAGGGTGGGAAGAATTGAGAGAGTAGCACTGAAACATGCATTAACATGTAAAATTTTTCAGTTCAGTTGTGTCTGATTCTTTGCAACCCCATGGACTGCAGCACACCAGGCTTCCCTGTTCATTACCAACTCCTGGAACCTACTCAAACTCATGTCCATCTAGTCGGTGATGCCATCCAACCAACTCATCCTCTGTTGTCCACCTCTCCTCTTGCCTTCAATCTTTCCCAGCATCAGGGTCTTTTCCAATGAGTCAGTTCTTTGCATCAGGTGGTCAAAGTATTGGAGCTTCAGCTTCAGCATCAGTCCTTCCCGTGAATATTCATGACTGATTTCCTTTAGGATGGACTGGTTTGATCTCCTTGCAGTCCAAGGAACTCTCAAGCCTTTTCTCCAGCACCACAGTTCAAAAGCATCAATTCTTTGGTGCTCAGCCTTCTTTGTGGTCCAACTCTCACATCCATACATGACTACTGGAAAAACCATAGCTTTGACTATATGGACCTTTGTCAGCAAAGTAACGTCTCTGCTTTTTAATTTTTAAATTTTCGATGAATATAAAGTCAGATCATTCCAAGCAGAAACCGTTGTCTATGATTCCTTTCATGTGATAATGGCTATTTCAGTTGATCCTGTGACTGTCAAATACAGAGCATTCCTACCCAGAATTATCATCTTTGTCTTATAATGCTATCATTTTTTCCCCTAATTAGATGATGATTTAGTGGTATTTACACTATTTTGTAATCTGAGATATATCCTTGAGGAAGGGATAGGTCCTACTGTAATTCTGAGTTCCATTCCACTATTTTAGAATGTCAGGCCTTATCAAACTTTAGAGGAACTCTAAAGTTGCTCCACCAAACTATAGAAATACAGCACATTTACCTCTTAGATAAGAAGTATGAAACAAGGACAATTCCTGAATAAAGAGTGATGTGTACTACAGATTTAAATATAATATTCAGGGTAGCAACTGGTGTTTATAGGAAGATACTCGTGTGTTTTCTCTGTAAAACTGCCTATGTCCTCTTAGTTTCATGATCAAGAAAGCAGATATGGCAGAAATATGACAAATACAGGAAACCTGCCTTAATTCCATTGACAGTTTTTGGTGTAACAAACATTTCTTGACTCTGCCTTTGAAGCTAAAAAAAAAAGAGAGAGAGAGAGAGCATCATATTTGTTATTCATCTCCAGCAGGCAGACTTGAGAAACTCTGTAATTTCTCAGTAATTTATAGGAACAGCACATTTTATTTAGAACAGGAGAGAGAGATTAAGGAAAAGAAGGAGAATAGATCGGTATCCTATATTTCTGAAAAGTTGGGGCCAATTATTTGTTCAAATGTTAGTAGGGATTCACCCACTAGTTACTGAGATTTTCTCATGAGCTACCTCTTCAGATGTCAGGACAACTAGACAAAAATCGACCAAGAAAAGGAAGGAGAAAACATGCCTTTTCCACTGCTACAAAGGAGAAGATCAGAACTGCTACATATAACCCCATCTTAAGGCTGGAGGCCAGGTAGCCAGTTCTCCTTCTCCCCAGATCAAAGCCTGGAGCAGAAGCTACTGAAACCATTTATTCTGACTGTCAGCTTTTGACTTTGCAAAAGTTCCAGGGAAAGAGGAGCAGAACAGGGGAGGCTGAAAACAAACCGTGCTTTCTGAGACCCCTTTAAATATAGAGAATCTCTGAGGAAAATAAAGTTTATAAAATTCTTAAACTTTGGAGATTTGGGCTTGTAGAAAGCTGCCTTGAACTTTTGATATAAGCCCTTTTTTCCTGCCTCTTTTCATTACAAATTCTTCCCCCTTTCTCAGGCTTTCATTTTCATGCTGAACTCCCCAACACTGTAACCCTCAAGATTCTAAATCTTAGAATTTTTGCCTCTTCCTGAGAAAGTCCAAAATGAAATAATTTTCCTCAAGGGAGTTTGGAGAGCTCAGACAGATGATGAATGACACTTGTATTTCTCTGCTTTGCTTTGAAGGCGTCCTCCAGTTTTTACGTGTTTTAGGAATGGACTGTGTTTGTAATAATTGTTGTTCCAGAAAGCAGAGCGATGTTTTCAGCCCCATGGTAAATGTGCAGGGGATGCAGTCCTCGGGCAGGGTGGCAGAGGGGAGAATGGTGTCCAGGCACAGGGCTGTGAAGGGAGCCCATCGCCCACGGAACACCTGAGATAATGCTGTCTTGACATTTGTCAGGAGAGGAGCAGCTGGTAACTCTCTCCTCCTACACCGCACCGTTAAAGCCTAGTTCTAATCTCCACTTTCCAGGAAACTTTCCTTTTGTGTTGCCGTTTCATTATGACAGGAAATTCATCTTACATTTCTGTTGGGTGGTTTTGTTCTCCTTACAATGCGATCATTTGTAACCGTTTATGCTTTGAAAACATTTCTAGTCATTTTTTCCCCCTGCCTGTGTGCTGTGGGTAACCAATTATATTGTGCTGCTTTATTGGTAAGAATGATGTCTTTTATTTTATTTTTTTCCTTTCTCGTGGTGTCTAGCTGAGCATTGCAAAGCTCATGATTGAGTGATAAGAAGAATCCCTCAGTCTCATGAAAAATGACAAGAAAGCCTTTGGTTGTACGATCTCATCATAAGTTTATTTGCTGATTAGATTGTCTGAATGTTAGAGTCTGTTTCAGGAGAAGGTGTTGGCTTCTCTTTCAACATTAGACTGAAATGAGAAAGCAAGGAAGTGGGGAGAGTGTGGTGAGTGAGGAAGGAGGGAAAGCGTGTACATGTTCCTAGCCAATCTCTTTCCATGGTTGCACCACCATTTATAATGACATGAAACACCACCCTGAAACTTCTTTTCTTTGCCCTTTTATCCTGATGTAATAAGGTGCATAAAGGATTGGCCTCTTTATTTTATTCCAGGCACCACCTAACTTACTAACTATAACAAGTTACTTAAAAGTAACTTAAACAAGTTACTTATAACAAGTTACTTAAACGTTCAGTGCCTTGATTTCCCCATTTCAAAACTGAGAATGAAAATATCATCTACTTCATAGTGATATCAAGACGAATAAAATAAGAATATATGTAAAACTCTGAAAGCAAGACTTGTCATGCAGAAAGTACTTAATTGACATCAGTATCACTATTTGAGTTGTTTAAGAAGCAGGAAATAAGTGCTGATCAAAGTGGCAATCATGGGTTATCCCAACAGAAGGGGAAAATAGGAATCTTGTGGGACAAGAATAAAATAATCACTCAACATATTTCTGACTAATCAGTGAGATGGGAAGTTCAGTCTTAAAATTGAATATCAGGTGATCTTTTAATTCACTAATGATAATGAAAATTATTTCTCAGCATAACATCTATCAAAGGAAGCTCTTGACAATTATCATGCCACTTTAGTGATCCATTTTCTACCCCATTAACTAGCATTTATTAAAACAGGATTGCTATCAGATGGAGATCTTATCTCTACCTTATTATGTAACTAGAGGAAATAAAGTTTTCACCTGGGAAGAACAAAAAAGAATTTCAGGAGAAACAGCATTGCTCATAGACAATACCAAAGGGACAAGACGTGTTGCTTGAGGTTGCTTGAGGTGATTTACCGTCAGCATAGACAGAAGGTGTACTGCTGTGGTAAAAAAAATTAACCTTTACTCTGGAAAATACTGCAGATTAATAGAGGCTATAGTAAAGCATATTGATTTATTCATATTTCTTAAAGATAGTGTGTAAAAATATAAACAGAATACCATCTTCCATTACATTTTTTTATCTTGTGTATGAATTAGCAAGGATTTACTAAGTTTTGGTGTCATATGTTAGAATATCATTGTAGTATTTTTTTTTAAACCTTACAGATTCTTGGAAAGACCTGAAGCATCAGACAATAACTGTAAAATGAGAAGAAAATTGAGGAGGAAGTGCTAAAACATAATGTCACACACACAAACGTAATATCACTCAAGTAAACACTCTCCAGATAGCAATATGGCAAATGAACACAGAATTCTACAAGGGAGAACCTAACCTGTACTGAACCTTGGTTCACTGTTAATTTGGTCCAACCGGCCTGGTTAACCCTCTTTAGTAACCTAAAACAATATTTAATTTAAGACTTTATGATGATAACAAAAGGATTAGTTGAAGATGATTAACTCTGAACTGTGAAATAAGAATTGTATGGGTTATGCAATTAAGCCTGAATGCCTAAGTGTTTGTGAGATTTTGAGCTAAGGATCGGATCTTTGGGTTTATTCAAAGGTTTCTTTGTTTATTCTTAAATTATACACAAGTGATTTTTCAACCTTTTCATTTCTTCTTTTCTAATACAAATACTTAAAGCTGTGCATTTTTCTGTAATTACCACTTTTGCTTTATCCCACAGGATTTCATATGGAGAATTTTAGTTAACATTCAGATCAGATCAGATCAGATCAGTTGCTCAGTCATGTCCGACTCTCTGCAACCCCATGAATCGTAGCACACCAGGCCTCCCTGTCCATCACCAACTCCCGGAGTTCACTGAGACTCACGTCCATCGAGTCAGTGATGCCATCCAGCCATCTCATCCTCTGTCGTCCCCTTCTCCTGCCCCCAATCCCTCCCAGCATCAGAGTCTTTTCCAATGAGTCAAAACTCTTCGCATGAGGTGGCCAAAATACTGGAGTTTCAGCTTTAGCATCAGTCCTTCCAAAGAAATCCCAGGGCTGATCTCCTTCAGAATGGACTAGTTGGATCTCCTTGCAGTCCAAGGGACTCTCAAGAGTCTTCTCCAACACCACAGTTCAAAAGCATCAATTTTTCGGTGCTCAGCCTTCTTCACAGTCCAACTCTCATATCCGTACATGACCACAGGAAAAACCATAGCCTTGACTAGACTTTGTTGGCAAAGTACTGTCTCTGCTTGGAATTATTATTAAAATCTTTACCTTGATATTATTTCCTTTTTTTGTAAGTTAGTTTTAATTTCTAAATATAAGGACATTGTTAAGTTGATCTTCTTGTGAATGACTGTAACTTTTATTGTACTGAGTCAGAGAATGTGGTCTATATAATTTTTGCTCTTCATAATTTTAGACTACTGTTTTAGTTACTTACTGAATTTTAGACAGATTTGTGTGAGTGAATCTTTTATACCATGGGGCATCACTGGATGGACTGACCTAGACAAAACACGCTTCATTACATGTCTGGGGTGTTGGCAAGGATGACTGGAAGATTGGGCTCAGCTGGCCAGAGGGCTAAGGTGATCTCCCCAGCTTGGTGGCCTGAAGATAGTTGGACTTCTCATCTTGAGGCTCAGGGCTCTAAGAACAAAAGAGGAGAAAGTGGTGTGTCATTTTATAGCTTAGCCTGTAAAGTCATATAGTGACTTTTTTTTCCATTGAGCTCCATTGGCCAAAAAAGTTATAACTATTCCCAGATCAACAAAATATGACATAGAACTCATATCTTAATAGGAGATATGTCAAAACATTTGAAGGTATATTTTGAAACTACTATACATTCTTCATGGTGTATTACATGGTAATTTTTTACAAATGTGTTCACAACTGACAGATATATGCATCCTTTAATTGTTAGGTGAACAAAAGAATAAATGTTCATTAAGTCATACTTAATTAGAAATCAAGTATTTTATATATTTAGTACTTCTCAGTCTTTTTAACCTACTAGTTTTTCAGGAAGGAATACATTTGACAACTGACTTTTATCAATTTTTGCTTACTATAGTTTGAGATCATTTTAGTAGGTACATGCAAGTTAAGAATTATTATGTCATTCTGGTGAACTGGACCTCTTATCACAATGATGTGATCCTCTTAATCTAAGTGCTGCTTTAAAGTCTATTTTTATGATATTGTTATAGATACTGAACATTGTTTTTATTAGTTTGTCTTTATTAGAGTCTTACTACATCTGTTTCAAAATTTCCATGACTTTATATACGTTTTTGCCATTCCTTTACATTTTTTTAAAAATGGAAATATAGTTAATTTATAATATTATGTAAGTTTCAGGTGTAAAGCAAAGTGATTCAGTTATAACTGAAATATAACCCAAGTCTCTTATGTCTCCTGCATTGGCAGGCAGGAGCTTTCCACTAGCACCACCTGGGCAGTCTATTTATTTATTACATTCTTTTGTGTTACATGTTATTACAAGATTTTGAATGTTCTTCCCCGGGAAACACAGTAAATCCTTGTCGTTTCAGTACCCATTCCTTTACTTCCTTTTTTTTTTTTTAAGCTTATTTTAATTTTAAATTGAAGCAGTTGATTAACAATGTTGTGTTAGTTTCAGGTGTGAGCACAGTGATTCAGTTATACATATACCAGTATCTACTCTTTTTCAAATTATTTTCCCATTTAGGTCATTATAGAATATTGAGCAGAGTTCCCTGTGTTATACAGTAGGTCCTTACTGGTTTTCTGTTTTAAATATAGCAGCATGTACATGTCAACCATTCTATGTCCTTATGTTTTACTTGCCTCTTATAAGAAGTGGATATCTTATAAAGTAGATATATTTATTGTGTTTTATGATATATTTTGATTTACTTTCATGATCTTATTTTGTCTTTTTGTCTCATTTTTTCTATACTCCTTTTTCTCCTTTCTTGCATTTTAAAATCTTGATTGCATTTTTCTTTTACTAAGTTTTTTTAAGTTTACTTTTCATCTTTTAGTATTTAAAAGTCATAGCCTCTATTTCTATTCTTTTCAATCGCTGACATTTTGAAATTTTACCGTGGGTAGTGTTCTAAAGAAAGTCTGAGGTTCAACAATATCCTAACCATTCTACCTGAACAGTACAAGTTTATTGATTCTGCTTTCAGTTATGCCTATTTATTTTGCCATCAAGTTTTTTTTAATTCCAAAAATTATATTTTTAATTCCAAGTGTTCTATTTTGTTCTTTTTAACCTGAACATTTAAAAATTCACCATTGTTAGCTCATTCTTATGATTCCACCTTTTATTTTTTTTTAACTTTTCCTATATAATTAACTTATATTCTATACTGATAAGTACAACATTTGAGAGCCTTGGGTTTTCTCTTTTTTTTTTCCTTTTTTTAAAAATTTTATTTTATTTTTAAACTTTACAATATTGTATTAGTTTTGCCAAACATCAAAATGAATCCGCCACAGGTATACCCGTGCTCCCCATCCTGAACCCTCCTCCCTCCTCCCTCCCCATACCATCCCTCTGGGTCGTCCCAGTGCACTAGCCCCAAGCATCCAGTATCGTGCATCAAACCTGGACTGGCAACTCGTTTCATACATGATATTATACATGTTTCAATGCCATTCTCCCAAATCTCTCCACCCTCAACCTCTCCCACAGGTTTTCTAAATTTAAAACTCATTATTTTCATGGATTGCTTCTCCTTCAGATTTGTTATCTTGCTTACTTGATAGAACTCTCATGCTTATGATCTCATTTTATTTTACTTTATTCTGCAAGAATCCTGAAGGTCTAAATAGGAAATTTCTTCTCGAGAGAGGATTTACATTTACTTTTATCAGAAGCTAAAAGAATTCCAACTTTTAACTACTTTAGCTTCTTTTAAGAGTTTGGAATTGAAGGCCTAAGTCTTTGTTTTAGCCACCCCTCTGGCTGCAAGGCCAACACACAGTCTTCAAATAGCAGACCTGGCATGAGTATTGCCTTCAGAGAATCCTTCTCTTTTGCTTAATATTCATCACTCCACATCAGAATTCACAGTTCAAATTTTATTGTTTGCTTATTTTTATTACTGGAGCTGTAGGAAAGGATTGGAGGTTCCCATTACCTTTCTTAAGCCCAGCAATATATTAAAAATTCTTTCCTTTCCATCCCACCTTAGGATCTAGTTGGTATGTAGGGAGGGCCTTTATGTATCTGGTCCAAATTAAGAAAAGTCGCCCAGGTTTTCAGAAACAATAACTCTATGTTATTAAACTTTCTCTTGGATAAATAGCTTGCAGCACCACTCCTTTATACCACTTATTTCAAAGAAGCTGTATCTTTATGGCACATGGCTGCCTTCCACTATTTATGGCAGGACTTGAAAACTCATTGCTTGAGATTATTAGTTTGAGAGACTTTGGCTTCTTGAGGGTAATATATTAGCCAGTCTTTCAAATAATATCTGGGCACTTCTCCTGCCTATAAGTCTCCAGTTTAAATAGAGTTTAATGAAGGACAACAGAGTCTGAGAAAAGCCTATTAGGTGTGCAGATGGTGTACCATCAAACACAATCATGAAAATTAATTATGAGAATGAGGAACAGCCTGAGACAGGATCTGAGTTTATGTGCTCTGATGGACATGCAGTTGTTATAAGCACACACACAAGAAATAGGCTTCTTTGACAGTACAGGGAAAGAGCTTCCAAAGACAGAGATTGAGAGTTCCAGTAGGAGATAAATATACAAATTTGTTAAGAACTAATAGAATTTATATTTGTTAACTTTTCCCTTTTGGCACTAACAAAGCTAAGCCTATACCTGCTTTCTTTGCAGCCTGAATTTGTAAGTTTTTTGTTTTTTTTTTTTAATGCAATGATGATTATACAACCTGGATCTGATGAGAAAACTATATGCAGAAAATAATGCAATTATCTCAGATATAAGCAAATGGTCAACTTCCAGGTGTGTTGAAAAATTAATATGAAAGATTATTCTTCAGCAAGTCACATTCCATTAAAAATAAAGCATTGACAATAAAAATCTTCATAATGAAATATATTAGAAAACTCCAGATGATATGAGACTTATTTCAAGAAATAACTTTACAATTAGGTTCCAATACAGAGAAGTCATGGCTATCCCTTGAAAACTTGATTCCTTTATTTGTCAATATGCATTGAATACTTATGTGCTGGGCACTGTTATAGAAATTTGGATTATGTTATTCAGTTGCCAAGTTGTGTTCAACTCTTTGTGACCTCATCAACTACAGCATGCCAGGCTTATTGGTTCTTCACTATCTCTCTGAGTTTGCTCAGACTCGTGGCCATTGAGTCAGTGATGCCATCCAAACATCTCATTCTCTGTTACCCTCTTCTCCTCCTGCCCTTTCCAAGCATCAGGGTCTTTTCCAGTGTGCTGGTTCTTCACATCAGATGGCCAACTGTAGCTATTCACATCTGTAGCTATTTCTCCCCTCTTCCCCAGTAGTATACTGGACACCTACCAACCTGGGGGTTCATCTTAAAGTGTCAAATCTTTTTTCCTTTCATACTGTTCATGGGGTTCTCAAGGCTAGAATACTGAAGTGGTTTCCCATTCCCTTCTCCAGTGGACCACATTTTGTCAGGCCCTAACTAGCCGGGACATGATCTTCAGCTGCTCAGTGTATCTGGATGACATGCCTGGTGCCCTGGTTGTCCCACTGCTAGTCATCACTGAGTGTATAAATCGTCACTGGCTGTTGGGTGTTGATCAACAGTAGGCTGGGGGTTGAGGCAAAGGCCCTGCTGGAGTGGCTGGGAGTGGGGTCTGGGGAAGGCTGGAGCCCATGTTGGCATTTGTTGGAGGCTGACTAGCTCACCGCTGCCCAGGAGTCATTGTCCACCGTGAGCCAATCCACTGCTCAGGAACATATCAGACAAAAGTTTCTCTTTCAGAGCTTACGTTGTAATGGCTGGGGACAGATAAGAAACATATGTATGTATGTATATATGTGAGTACATACATATATATTATATCTAATCCTAAGGGGAGCTCTATAAGAAAATAAAGCAGACTAGTGAGAATGAGTAAACTTTTTGGAAGTATATGAATGTGTGTGTGCATGTGTTTGAGTGCATTCATGTTTATTTTGTCTGGTAAAGCGTCTCAGAGATCTAATTCTGAGGGAAGAGAGCCTTGCAGATTATCTGGAGTAAGAATGTTACAGGCTGTGGAATCACAAAGTATGTATTACCTGAAGTTAGGGGTATGCTGGATTCATTCAGAGAATAGACGCAATACAGACTAAGGGTTTAAGTTGTAGTTTTTTGTCAGAGAGGTAGTTGGTAGTCACCATTTTTCCATGATACTAACATGATTTTTCTAGAAATTTTAAGCAATAGCAGTCATTATACTCTCTAGAGATTAAAAGTATATATTTTATGGATTGTGATCATTTACTGATTATTGACTGATCACTATCTATCTAGAGAATAGCACTGTGCTAAGAGTTTTAAGACTTAGTCTCTGTTCATAAAGTTCACAATGTAATTCTGAGGACTTTTTGATTTGTTCATTCTCCCTTTGAATCACACTGCTTTTCTTTTCTAGAATGATCCCACTTGGACTATATGGTTTTTCTTAGGCTGACCAATACCACATCTTCCTAGTCATCAGTCTTGACATGTAGATACCTTTATGACTGGGGAATTTTATCCTTCTGTCTCTTTTATAGCATCTCTTAATGTTAGGGAAAACTTCTGGAAGCTCCTCCAATTCTCCATGGCTTGGAGAAGACTTAAGAGTCTACTTCAATTTTATTTGTCTAAACATTCCCTTTTCTCATCCAAGGATCTTGATGGAAAAATCTGTGGGTTCTATCATATAGAATCCCAGTTACCATGACTTGTTCATTGTTTTTCAGTCACTAAGTTGTGTCCAACTCTTTGTGACCCCATGGACTGCAGCACAGGAGGCTTCACTGTTCCCCCAGAGTTTGCTCAAACTCATGTCCATTGAGTTGGTGATGCCATCCAATCATCTCATCCTCTGTTGCTACCTTTTCCTCCTGTCTTCCATCTTTCCTGGCATCATGGTCTTTTCCAATGAGTTAGCTTCTCATATCAGGTGGCCGAAGTATTGGAGCTTCAGCATCAGTCCTTCCAGTGAATGTTCAGGGTTGATTTTCTTGACTTATGCCTCCTGACAATTACCGTTAGAGGCTAGGGAGCAGGGACATTTCTCCAGTAATTCTTTTCTCCTCTTTCAGGTCCTCTTTCTCTCCTGATCAAACTCTGGAGGTGACTTAGCATGAACTTTGTCTTCTTTTTTAATTGACACTTAATTCTTAGAGCAGTTTTGGTTTCATAGCAAAATTGAGGGGAGGGTTCAGAGATTTCCCATATGTCCCCACCCATGCACAGCCTCCTCTATTATCAATATATTTCACCAGAGAGGTACATTTGTTACGACCAATGAACCTATGTTAATGTAGTCATTGTTTCCCAGTTCTTTGTCTACTAAACTTTATACCTCTTTTCATCAGAAATTTGCATTTGACATCACATTTGAAAGTTTTAAAGTGTAAGCCTTATTCTTTCTCCCAAAGTGTAGCTTTTAAATTTAAATACCTTATCTTTCTAAATTATTTTTTTCCAAATGAATTTCAAAAGTCTACTTAGAAACCCCAAATCCTACTTAGAAACCCAAAAACCTATTTGGAAACCCAAAGACATCAAATTGGCTTTCTGGTTTGGGCTATGTAGGTTCTTTCCTGAGGTAATAAACTTGAAATTCCTTGATCTCAAGGGCAAGTTTTAATTGGGAATAAAGAACTTGTCTGTTAGTGTATTTAAATCTTATCCCACTATTTGTTATTGTGTCTGACTAGGTTGTACCTGACTCTTTGTGATTCCATGAGCAGCAGCATACCAGACTTCCCTGTCCTTCACTGTTTCCTGGAGTTTGCTCAAACTCATGTCCATTGAGTCAGTGATGCTCTCTAACCATCTCATCCTCTGTCATCCCTTTCTCCTCCTGCCTTCAATCTTTCCCAGCATCAGGGTCTTTTCCATTGAGTTGGCTCTTTGCCTCATTTGGCCAAAGTGTTGATGTTTCACCTTATCCTTCCACTGAATATTCAGGGTTGATTTCATTTAGGATTGACTGGTTTGATATCTCTGTAGTCCAGGGAATTCTCGAGTCTTCTCCAGCACCACAATTCAAAAGCATCATTTCTTCAGTGCTTAGCCTTCTTTATGGTCCAACTCTCACATCCATATGTATTTACTGGAAAAACCATAGCTATGACTATATGGACCTTTGTTGGCAACGTGATGTCTCTGCTTTTTAGTACTCTTTCACGGTTTGTCATCTCGGGTATAGCTCACTTGTAGAGCCCATGCTTAGCATGCATGAGGTCCTGGGTTCAATCCCCAGTACTTCCATCCTTATATTTTTGCATCCCAAGTGACACTATTGGTAAAGAATCCACCTACCAATATAGGAGACTCAAGAGATGTGAATTCAATCCCTGGGAGGATCCCTTGAAGAAGGAAATGACAATCAACCCCAGTATGAAGGTTTGTCATAGCTTTCCTTCCAAGGAGCAAGCATCTTTTAATTCCATAGCTGCAGTCACCATCTGTAGTGATTCTGAAGCTCAAGAAAATAAAATCTGTCACTACTACTTTCCCCCACCCTTCTATTTGCCATCAAGTGATGGGATCAGATGCCAAGATCTTAGTCTTTTGAATGTTGAGTTGCAAATGAGCTTTTTTATTTTCCTCTTTTCACCCTCATCAAGAGGCTCTTCAGTTCCTCTTCACTTTCTGCTATTAGAGTGGTGTCTGCATATCTGAGGTTGTTGATAGTCTCTGTGCAATCTTTATTCCAGCCTGTGATTCATCCAGTGCAGCATTTCACATGATGGACTCTGCATAGAAGTTAAATAAACAGGGTGACAATATATAGCCTTGTCTTACTCCTTTTCCTATTTTGAACCAGTTTGTTGTTCCATGTCTGGTTCTAACTGTTGCATCTTGACTCACATACAGATTTCTTAGGAGACAGGTAAGGTAGTCTGGTACTCCCATCTCTTTCAGAATTTTCCACAGTTTGTTATGATCCACACAAAGTTTTTAGTGTAGTTAATGAAGTAGATGTTTTTCTGGAATTCCTTTGCTTTTTCCTGTGATCCAACAAATGTGGACAATTTGATCTCTGGTTCCTCTGACTTTTCTAATCCAGCTTGTATGTCTGAAAATTCTCAGTTCACCTACTGCTCAAGCCTAGCTTGAAGGATTTTGAGTATAACCTTACTAACATGTGAAATAAGCACAATTTTGTGGTCATTTGAATGTTCTTAGGCATTGCCTTTCTTTGGGATTGGAATAAAAACTGGCCTTTTCAGTCCTGTGGCCACTGTTGAATTTTCTAAATTTGCTGGCATATTAAGTGCAGCACTTGAAGAGAATCATCTTTTAGAATTTGAAATAGCTCAGCTGGAATTCCATCACCTCCATTAGATTTATTTGCTATATTGCTTCCTAAAACCCACTTGACTTCACACTCCAAGATGTCTGGCTCTAGAGGAGTGACCACATCATTGTGGTTATACAGATCATTAAGATCTTTTTTTTGTATAATTTTTATTTTTATGTGTGTGTGTTTTCTCGTCACCTCTTCTTAATCTCTTTTGCTTCTGTTAGGTCCTTACCATTTCTGTCCTTTATCATGCCCTGCAATGCAGGAGACCCTGGTTCAATTCCTGGGTCGGGAAGATCCTTTGAAGAATGGATAGGCTACCCACTTCAGTATTCTTGGACTTCCCTTGTGGTTCAGCTGGTAAAGAATACGCTTTCAATGTGGGCAACCTGGGTTTGATCCCTGGGTTGGGAAGATCTCCTGGAGAAAGGAAAGGCTACCTACTCCAGTATTCTGCCCTGGAGAATTCCATGGACTCTATAGTTCATGGGGTCACAAAAAGTTAGACATAACTGAGCAACTTTCACTTCCACTTTCACTTTCTTGCATGAAATGTTCCCTTTCTTCCCCTGGTGGCTCAGATGGTAAAGAATCTGCCTGCAAGGCAGGAGATCTGGGTCAGATCACTGTCTCAGAAATATCCCCTGGATAAGGGAATAGCTACCCACTCCAATATCCTTGGAAAAGGCAATGGCACCCCACTCCAGTACTCTTGCTGGAAAATCCCATGGATGGAGGAGCCTGGTGGGCTGCAGTCGATGAGGTCACTAAGAGTCGGACACGACTGAGTGACTTCACTTTGAGTTTTCACTTTCATGCATTGGAGAAGGAAATGGCAACCCACTCCAGTGTTCTTGCCTGGAGAATCCCAGGGACTGGGGAGCCTGGTGGGCTGCCGTCTATGGGGTTGCACAGAGTCGGACATGTCTGAAGCGACTTAGCAGCAGCAGCAGCAGCCAATATTCTTGCCTGGAGAATTCCATTGACAGAGGAGCTTAGCAGGCTTCAGTTGCATAGAGTTGGCATGAGTGAATGACTAACACTATCCTGAGTGAAGTCACTCAGTCGTGTCTGACTCTGTGACCCCATGGACTATAGCCCACCAGGTTCCTCCATCCATGGGATTCTTCAGGCAGGAATACTGGAGTGGGTTGACATTTCCTTCTCCAGGGGATCTTCCTGACCCAGGGATTGAACCCAGGTCTTCTGCATTGCAGGGAGATGCTTTAACCTCTGAGCCACCAGGAAATACTATCCTACTATAGGTTAAATTAAATGAATAATTGAATTACATATGTGATCAATGAAGTCTATTTTCATAAATGATATGCAAATTACCTCATTTATCTTATGCATCCCTTCAGATCTCCATATCTGCAACTTCTGAATCCAAAGTTCAACAAATTCTTTCTGTATTTCTTCTCTGTATGTTACTGGAAGAGAAGAATACAGATGACTACAAAGAGATGCTTGAGCGTAGAGTATTGACAATGATTATATGGAATTCTTCTGTAAGAGTATTTATCTTGTATGTATGTATTTATATATGTCAGTATTGACTTATAGATATTCATTTTATATTTTGGATAATGATGTAATACTAATGAATTTATTTTGCTGATTAAATTGAGCACTTTCTTACTCTTTGGCACTATAAGATGCACAAAACTCATCTTGTATATTTCCTGTTCCAATTCTAAAATCAACTTTTTCTCCAAGGATCCTTGTTCCTTTATGGGAGAATGGTATTAGAAACCAAGGTCTGGGTGTTAGGTGTGCTCATTATTATTGGGGTGTTGTTTCTTTTAGATCCCCTCAGATAATAGAGTAAGAAAATGTATGTTTATGTTAATACATGGATGTACACATATCTATGAATATTTCTGTATGTAAACACTTATATCTATTTTAAGAAAAATGTGAGTGCCTACTGATGTCTTCAACTCTGTTTATGACCACATGGGTCATTCTAGCCTCTCACTGTTGCTTGTTTGTAAACTCATATTCTAACAGTGACAAACCTTACTTAAATATTCCATTCCAGTTTACATGTATAATAGTACCAGAATCATTAACCCATAATCCCATTGGAAAGAACATTATCAGCTGACTACAGTGTTTCTGTGTAGTTTTCTTTGTTGTAGTCTTATAGACTCTACTCTTTTCCGAAGTTACTAATGTCAGGCCTTTTTGCCTGTCTTCTTCAGTGAGGTTGTTTTATACATTTTAATACAGGTAGAGTCTCTTATCATGGTGTGCATTCCTTCCTGAGATACTCTGACTTCCTAAATATTTGTTTTAAAATATTTGCATACATTAAGGTTCTCTCTTTATGCTGCAGAGTTCTGTGGGTTTTGATAAATGCATAATCACTACATTCATCATTAGAGTACCATACAGAATAATTTCACTGCCCTAAAATGCCCTGTGCTTTGTCTCTTTCTTTTAGGAACTGGTCATTGTAGCTATAGTCAGTTTATCTTTATTTTCTGTCCTTTACTCTCCATTTTTATTTTATTGTTTTTTAAATCATGTATCTTTAAAGTAGTTTTTAGAGGTTACCCTCTTATCCTCTGTACTCTTTGCTCTAAATTATTCTATAGATAGCTCATCTTCCTCATGATTAGCAGGATGTAAAGATCTAATT
The DNA here is from genome assembly GCF_000754665.1 of Bison bison bison. NCBI lineage: Eukaryota > Metazoa > Chordata > Mammalia > Artiodactyla > Bovidae > Bison > Bison bison. Next base: position 1,482,743 of record NW_011494788.1, read on the forward strand.
CTGTTTAACTGTGGTTTCAAAATGGACTTGAAAAGGAAAACACATCATACTTGTCTAGCACATTTTAACATCACAGAATACTTTACGAATGAAACAGACCTCCAAAGCTGAGTCAATGAGATGTGTATAGATGAATATGCTGAGAAAACCCTTCTCAAGGTCACAGAAAACTGTTAAAATCATAACCAGTGGAAGAGTATTTCATTCCCTTGCACCATGAAAATCATCCTCCTGGGAATCAAGTACGTTTGGGAAGAGAGAATCTTGGATAGCAACCAGCTACATTTGGAAGTCTTTCAACGGCACGGTTTTAATCCAATCTTGCTTCTGGTATTTAGGAAACCAGACATATAATCTTTGTCTCTGTAGGGGATCTAAGCATTCACATGCTTTTCTCGCCAGTGCTGTCTGCCTATATTTGCCCAAAGACATAATAACTATTTTAGGTAACTTCATACTGTGACAGGGCTTGTGTTATGTAAATGAAATGAAGACGTTCTAGTCTAAATTAACAGATGATTTTTATGGCAAGACAATTTTGGGGAGAATGTCTCAGCACTTTGAGCATTTAAAATTACTAAGAATTTAAAACTTCCTTTACAGTATTGACTTTAACATCCACTTGAGAAGCTATTTTTTTGTCAACTTACATTGTTATTCTCTTTCTTAATCAGTCTAATACTTAGTTATTTACACAATGCTAATTATCTGAGCAAAGTAAGTTTCTGTTGATTTGAAATTTACCTTTCAAAGATAATTCAGTTCAGTTCAGTCTCTCAGTCATGTCCAGCTCTTTGCGACCCCATGAACCACAGCACGCCATGCCTCCCTGTCCATCACCAACTCCCAGAGTCCATCCATATCCTTGTCCATCGAGTTGGTGATGCCATCCAACCATCTCATCCTCTGTCGTCCCCTTCTCCTCCTGCCCTCAATCTTTCCCAGCATCAGGGTCTTTTCAAATGAGTCAGCTCTTTGCATCAGGTGGCCAAAGTATTGGAGTTTCAGCTTCAACATCAGTCCTTCCAGTGAACACCCAGGACTGATCTTTAGGATGGACTGATTGGATCTCCATGCAGTCCAAGGGACTTTCCAGAGTCTTCTCCAACACCACAGTTCAAAAGCATCAATTCCTCAGCACTCAGCTTTCTTTATAGTCCAACTCTCACATCCATACATGACCACTGGAAAAACCATAGCCTTGACTAGACAGACCTTTGTAGGCAAAGTAATGTCTCTGCTTTGGAATATGCTGTCTAGGTTGGACATAACTTTCCTTCCAAGGAGTAAGCGTCTTTTAATTTCATGGCTGCAGTCACCATCTGCAGTGATTTTGGAGCCCAGAAAAATAAAGTCAGCCACTGTTTCCACTGTTTCTCCACCTATTTGCCATGAAGTGATGGGATCGGATGCCATGATCTTAGTTTTCTGAATGTTGAGTTTTAAGCCAACTTTTTCACTCTCCTCTTTCACTTTCATCAAGAGGCTCTTTAGTTCTTCTTCACTTTCTGCCATAAGGGTGGTGTCATCTGCATTGGTTTGGATAAATTACGACAAGTATTTGCTTTGACACACTTTATACTTTCTGCTACATAGATGGTGTAACTATGAGATATATTCTGCATAATAGAAAATAAAATGAGCATTTTATTAACTTATAAAGCATGTTTTAATAGCATTAAATTTCACTAGAAAGTTAAAAATCATGAAACTTACATTCTGGAAATATAAAAAATTTCTTGGAAGTATTGTCCTTACATAGATGCATATAGAAATGTTAATGTTATGTGCACATAGTATTATTTTTAAAAGAGGTAGAATATGAAATTCAGAAGTCAAAAAACTGCTTCAATTCACTTTTAAACGTCTACCTCCAAATATTTTCCTGATTTCCTTCCTGTCACTAACGTTAGGATTCTCCTATGAACCAGGCTTGGGAGCTCAGTATCAGCTTTGACTTATAATCCACCTCTGCTATCCTCTATATGCCATATTCTGTAGATTTTACCTCATTGTTTCTTGACTCTTATTTTTATCATTACTGCCACTCCCTTAGCTATGTCTCTCTATGGTTTTTATGTAGGGTGCTGCGAAACTCTGAAACCTGCTCTCTTGATTCCCTTTTCTCCCAGTACTTGTGTTTTTACCTAATGATGACAAACAGATCCATGTCAAGCATTGTTTAATAATAGTTTCTGCTCACTCTGTAGATTGTTTCCCTCATTTCTACTGAAATGTGTATAATGCTTGATAGTTTTTAAACTTTGGACCCCAAGAACTTTTTTAGCTCCAGGTAAACAGAACTATTTGCTGTTCCATGACCTTGCTGCTTCCCACACTCTACTCCAACTTTCTTACCTCTCTCCATTCCAGTGTTAACTAGACTGTGTTTGATAGAAGCAAGTCCAGTGAGACACTTTAAAATATGGGAAGGCTTGTTTCTTGTAACATATGTTTAGGAAGGGGGCTTACTGTGTGTCCTTTTTGGAAGACAATGCATATTCACAAATGAAAGCCTACAATGGCCTGCAGTAAAGAAAAGTGTTTAGTTTTTTTTTATTTTATTTTATTTTATTTTTAAACTTTATATAATTATATTAGTTTTGCCAAATATCAAAATGAATCCACCACAGGTATACATGTGTTCTCCATCCTGGACCCTCCTCTCTCCTCCCTCCCCATACCATCCCTCTGGGTCGTCCCAGTGCACTAGCCCCAAGCATCCAGTATCGTGCATCGAACCTGGACTGGCATCTCGTTTCTTACATGATATTTTACGTGTTACAATGTCATTCTCCCAAATCTTCCCACCCTCTCCCTCTCCCACGGAGTCCATAAGACTGTTCTATACATCAGTGTCTCTTTTGCTGTCTCGTACACTGGGTTATTGTTACCATCTTTCTAAATTCCATATATATGCATTAGTATACTGTATTGGTGTTTTTCCTTCTGGCTTACTTCACTCTGTATAATAGGCTCCAGTTTCATCCACCTCATTAGAACTGATTCAAATGTATTCTTTTTAATGGCTGAGTAATACTCCATTGTGTATATGTACCATAGCTTTCTTACCCATTCATCTGCTGATGGACATCTAGGTTGCTTCCATGTCTTGGCTATTATAAACAGTGCTGCGATGAACACTGGGGTACACGTATCTCTTTCCCTTCTGGTTTCCTCAGTGTGTATGCCCAGCAGTGGGCTTGCTGGATCATAAGGCAGTTCTATTTCCAGTTTTTTAAGGAATCTCCACACTGTTCTCCATAGTGGCTGTACTAGTTTGCATTCCCACCAACAGTGTAAGAGGGTTCCCGTTTCTCCACACCCTCTCCCTCTCCCACGGAGTCCATAAGACTGTTCTATACATCAGTGTCTCTTTTGCTGTCTCGTACACTGGGTTATTGTTACCATCTTTCTAAATTCCATATATATGCATTAGTATACTGTATTGGTGTTTTTCCTTCTGGCTTACTTCACTCTGTATAATAGGCTCCAGTTTCATCCACCTCATTAGAACTGATTCAAATGTATTCTTTTTAATGGCTGAGTAATACTCCATTGTGTATATGTACCATAGCTTTCTTACCCATTCATCTGCTGATGGACATCTAGGTTGCTTCCATGTCTTGGCTATTATAAACAGTGCTGCGATGAACACTGGGGTACACGTATCTCTTTCCCTTCTGGTTTCCTCAGTGTGTATGCCCAGCAGTGGGCTTGCTGGATCATAAGGCAGTTCTATTTCCAGTTTTTTAAGGAATCTCCACACTGTTCTCCATAGTGGCTGTACTAGTTTGCATTCCCACCAACAGTGTAAGAGGGTTCCCGTTTCTCCACACCCTCTCCAGCATTTATTATTTGTAGACTTTTGGATTGCAGCCATTCTGACTGGTGTGAAATGGTACCTCATAGTGGTTTTGATTTGCATTTCTCTGATAATGAGTGATGTTGAGCATCTTTTCATGTGTTTGTTAGCCATCTGTATGTCTTCTTTGGAGAAATGTCTATTTAGTTCTTTGGCCCATTTTTTGATTGGGTCATTTATTTTTCTGGAGTTGAGCTGTAGGAGTTGCTTGTATATTTTTGAGATTAGTTGTTTCTCAGTTGCTTCATTTGCTATTATTTTCTCCCATTCTGAAGGCTGTCTTTTCACCTTGCTAATAGTTTCCTTTGATGTGCAGAAGCTATTAAGGTTAGTGTTTAGTTTTGACTAGCTTTCTGCAACCCACTCCAGTAATCTTGCCTGGAAAATCCCATGGACGGAGGAGCCTGGTAGTCTACAGTCCATGGGGTCATGAATAGTCGGACACGACTGAGTGACTTCACTTTCACTTTTCACTTCCATGCATTGGAGCAGGAAATGGCAACCCACTCCAGTGTTCTTGCCTGGAGAATCCCAGGGACAGGAGCCTGGTGGGCTGCCGTCTATGGGGTCACACAGAGTCGGACACGACTGACATGACTTAGCAGCAGCAGCAGCAGCTTTCTCAAACTAACTGGATGGTAGAATGCTTTTCAGTGCAAACAATTCCTTAAAAGGTCAAGTGCTTTTCTTCAGGCTAATCCTTCTGTCTGGCATGAATTCATCCTCAGTGCTTCTATGCACAACCGACAAAATCCTCTCTCTTCTTCAAAATTACAAACCAATACAAATGCCCCCTCTTCCATAAATCTTTTCTTGAATCACTGTCAAACACAGGTCTCCTTATTGAAAATTTTGTAGCACTTTTATAGGTACCTTTCTTACAGCACATACCTCACTCTGACTTTTCTTCAGTTATTTGTTTTTACTAGCTTTAACCACCTGTCCAAACTTTAATCTCCTGCAAATAATGATTATGTCTTATTTTTCTCAGTATCATTTCCAGAGACTAATACTATTTCTTGTACGTAATGAGTCTGAATATAAATAACTATTGTATCGTGTCTTACAATAATAGCAGCATGCCTATCTATAAGTTTGGAAACACACTATCTGAGTTGATTCTTATTCACTCTACAAACTGGAAAGAAATTATTGACCTCATATTTAAGGACTGAAACCAATCAATTTCTTGTCCTTGTGTTAAAATATTGGATACAGACACACTTTGCCAATATTGAGAACAACAAGTAAAACATAACTCAGCTGTTTATTTCAGGTATACTTAATGTAAGAAGATAAAACTGTGAGCCAACTAAAACAGTATTTTTTAATCAAGACTATCAGTTAGCTCAACAAAAATCCCTTCAAGACTTTCACTTCAATGGGCCAACCAATCCAAAAGTATTATATCATTAATCCTGCCCAACTCAGTTCTTGAAAGACATGCTTTAAAATTACCCAGCCTGGGCCTTAAAAACCCTATAAATGTTCTTGCTTTTCCAGCTTCTCAGATCTGGGACATTTTGTCATGGTCTCTTCTACTGCAGTTAAATCTAATAAAGTTAGCTGTGCTTTATCAATAGGTTTTACTGATGGTCTTCTGGAGGAATGAGTAGTTGACACTTATAAATAAAAACCTTGATGCATAAAAAATTAAAAATTTACCCAAGTTGCAGAGCTGGGAAACAGCAGTGCTATGAATAACCAAGCCTTTCAAATCTTTATCTGCAAAGTTTCCTCCTATCTTTTCTCTGTATTATGCTATTTCTCTGAAACAACTATAAACTTCAGGTAACTTCAGCTGTAAAGAGTGGTGTGAAATTAGTTTGTTCACAGCCTCTCCTTCAAATAAGTATGCTTCATTCATTCATACAAACAAGCAATATTTCTTGAGTACCTACAATATACCAGGTATTGGGACTATATCCACAACAAAACAAAGCTTCTGCTTTCAAAAATGGCACATTCTAGTTGGAGCCAGGCGGGGAGCAAAGACAGTAAGTAAATAAATAATAGTTGAAGTAGAAAAATTGAAAGAGGGATTGCAATTTTATACAGGGTTGTCAGAGAAAGCTCACCTGAGAGATGACATGAGATAATATCTCAAGGAAGTGAGTAAGGGAACTAGTTAGATATCTGTGGGAAAACCTTCTACATGCTTATCGGATAAAGCCTAAAAGTTAAGAGACCATGCCTTTTATGTTTTAAGAAAATTACAGTGATTGAGCAATCATTATGTTGAACAAAATATTTGTGTACTTAATCAATGCTGTAAGTGGTTTAAGGCTGTGTCAATAGTATTTGCCTCTTGATATTCTGGTGCTGATTTGATTATAAACAATGTCCCCTGCTTGCTCTTGCATATCTAAGTCATCTTAATTCCTGATGGGTGGTGGGTGGCAGTCTTCTCTGATTAATTTTCTTCAATAGTCATGTAAATTTCTTCTGTGATGCAAAGTGCTTAAAAATCTGCTTTCCTTCTGAAAGCCTGAGGAATCATAGCATTTATTCCTAGAGTCATGAAGGCCAGTTGGGGGAGAAAAACCAAATAGGACATATTTAACCATTCATTTGGTTCATATATTGTGAAATGACGCCTTTCAGATGGTTGACTACAGAGAAATTGAAGTCACTGTGCAGAGATTAAGCCCTGATAGTAAATTCTTTAAACTCTGCTCAAGTCAACCAAAACACACCCTTTGCTTTAAGAGTAATTCCTCCTAATGTTTCTGAAAGATTTTAATGAGGTTAGACACAAGGAAGTCCTTTGCCAACAATATTTTTATTGCACAAAGATGAAAAATGCCAAAAATCAAGGTGGCAGCCTTCACCTTTTAATCATTACAAATACTGCTTCTTTGAAACCTGGCCCTAATCCATTTAGCCCAAACTATGGTTTAGTGTGTGTGTGTGTGTGTGTGTTATCTTAAAGCCTTCAGGGTTCTCACTCTAGTCTCCCTAACAAGATGCACAAAAGTTCCTGGTCCTGGCCCTTTCCAGCACTGCCTCTGTCACTCCATATAACAAACAGCATTTCCTTTCCAGCAAAATTGAAATAGGTGTTGAGAGTTGTTGCTCAGTCTGTGTGGCCTCTTACCTCTCTTCCTTCATTGCTCTTTCTCCCCTACTGTGGGATTCTCTTTTCCGGGCTCCACTTCTGTGTTGGGGGTCTTCAGGTTTCCTCTAGATGCTCCCTTCTGTTCTCACTGTGTACACTCTCCCTTAGGGATCACATCTGTCTTGTATGATTTCAATGATTGTCTCTCTGTTAATGATGTTCAGACTTAAACATCTCAGTTTATCTTCTTGGCTCTAGACACAAGTGTTTAGTGCTTACCTGAGTGTCCCAGAGGCACTTTAACATTCAACATATCCAACACTAATTCATTTATTTATTTTTAAAAATTTATTTTAATTGGAGGCTAATTACTTTACAATATTGTAGTGGTTTTTGCCATACATTGGCATGAATCAGCCATGGGTGTACATGCGTTGAGTTCCTTGAATGTCAGTAGTATTCAACTGGTTGTATATGGCATAAAATCATTGATTGAGAATAGGTTCACTTATTCATTCAGTGATTATAATATGCCAGGCACAGTTTTAGGCATTGAAATACAACATTATATAAAACAGTGTCTCATGAAGTTGACGGTTTACTTGGAAGAGGTGGGAGCTAATAAATATTTAGCATACTGAATAGTGGTAAGGGGTAAGGAGAGGTAAAGTGGAGTAAAGGAAATATAGAGTCTCACCAATAAGAGGCGTTTTGGTCAGTAAAAGTTTCCTTGGTAGCACTGAAGAACATCATACAGACCAGTGTGGTCACAGTGGAGTAATTGATGGAGTAAGTAGTTAAGGACTGAGACGGAGCACGGGGGCAGAATCTTACACAGGTTTTGGGGTCACTGTAAAGGCGTAGGCTTGTACTTTGATTGGAGTACTCTGAATGCAGAACCAGTGGAGGGTTTTGGGCAGGTAAAGTGATTTTACTTATGACTTAATGTGGTCACTCTGGCTGCTCTATGGAAAATTAACTTTAAAGGGGATGAGTAGCATGAGTGACACCAGTAATTAGACAAATGAGCTAAATAGAATGAGGAATAATCATCTTAGATTAGGACTCAGATTGAGACTAAGGTATTATTAATGGAAATGGTGAGACACCGTAAGACTCCAGATGTGATTTGAAGGTAGAACTGAAAATTTGCTGATAGGGTTGGCCATAGGTATAAAGGAAAGAAATGAATAAAACTCCCAGTTATGTTTCCTAAGCATCTGGAAGGATGGAATTATTATTTGCTGAAATAGTAAAGGCTAAAGGAACATGTTTGATGGGGAAAAATCAGGATTTTAGACTTGAAAAAATAAAGTGGATGCCAAGAAGGCAGTGGCACCCCACTCCAGTACTCTTGCTTGGAAAATCCCATGGACGGAGGAGCCTGGTGGGCTGCAATCCATGGGGTCTCTAGGAGTCGGACATGACTGAGCGACTTCACTTTCCCTTTTCACTTTCTTGCATTGGAGAAGGAAATGGCAACCCACTCCAGTGTTCTTGCCTGGAAAATCCCAGTGACAGGAGCCTGGTGGGCTGCCGTCTCTGGGGTCGCACAGAGTGGGACACGACTGATGCGACTTAGCAGCAGCAGCAAATAATAATATGTAGAATTTACTGAATATTGCAATATGCTGGGCACTGTTCTAAGAGCTTTACATATGTATTCACTCTTAGTCCTCACAGTATCCCCGTGAGCTCAAAAATTATTAGCTCCATTTTACAGATAAGAAGATTGAGGCACAGAGTATTAACTTGCTCAATGCCACATTGTTAGGAAGTGATAGAGTGGGGTCTTGAATCTAAGAAACTTGCCCTTGGAGCTTGTGATTTTTACTCACAACTCTATACCACATGTAGAGTGACACCCGTTTCAGTGGAAGTACAGTGATATCTGAATGCGTACATTATAGTGGTAATTAAAACCATGAGCAAGATAAGATGACTTGAACAGAGAGATTAAATACAAGAGAAGACACCTAAGAACTGGGCCCTAGATTACTCCAATGTTTGAGCTTAGAAAATTGAAGAGAGCCCAGTGATGAAAACTGAGAAATCATAGCCATAACGTGGGAAGAGGTCCTAAAGAGAGTGATGTCCTGGGAAGCAGGTAAAGAAAGTGTTTCAACAAGAGGGCAGTGATCAACTATGCCAAATTTTGCTGATGGGTTAATAATGGAGAGGGTTCTGCTGACATCTCGGTTTTAGCTAGTGAGACCCATTTTACACTGAATTGTGAAGATACTGTAAGACAATAAATGTGTACTGTTTTAAACCACCATGTTTGTAACCTATTACAGTAGCAATAGGAAACTAATATTAGTGGAAGAAATGCATTGGAAATGTTAGGAGGTGATGACCAGAAAGTGAGATGCTTCAAAGTGAGATTATGAAGGGAGGGCAGTGGTAGTTGAGGTAGCATAGATGAGAAAATATTTGGAGAATAGAGTCAAGGAATAGAATGGTTAGGGTATTGGAAGTATCATCTGTGTGGGTAGTGAAATCAAAGGGTACTCTTGCCTGGAAAATCCCATGGATGGAGGAGCGTGGTGGGCTGCAGTCCATGGGGTTGGGAAGAGTCAGACACAACTGAGCGTCTTCACTTTCACTTTTCACTTTCATGCATTGGAGAAGGAAATGGCGACCCACTCCAGTGTTCTTGCCTGGAGAATCCCAGAGTCAGGGGATCCTGGTGGGCTGCCATCTCTGGGGTCGAATAGAGTCGGACATGACTGAAGCGACTTAGCAGCAGCAGCAGCAGCAGTGTTTAAGACGGATGTTGAACCAGCTACACCGTGTTTGCCCTCTCCAAACTACTGTCCATGCTCTTTGAAACTCAAATCCTATCACATCTTGCTCTTGCTTAAAATTTAATATCTTGTCATTGGTCATTAATATGGTTAATGCAATATCTTCATTTTTACATACCTTCTTCATTGAAATATCTTCTTTTTTATTTTAGTCCAATGCTCTGATATTAGTGAAGCATTTCCTATCTTCACTACTGTATTAGATTTTTATTATGTTATTCAGAGCAACTTTTTCTTTCAAAGGATTTCATACATTTTAAAATTAATCTCTCTCTCACATTCTGTCCATGTGTGTGTCTGCACATGTGTGTGTATGATTGTTTGATTAACTTTTCTAGTAAATCATAAACTCATTAAGGGCAGGCACATTGTCAGTTTTTGTCGTCCAGTCACTAAGTCATGGGAGAAGGCAATGGCACCCCACTCCAGTACTCTTGCCTGGAAAATCCCATGGAAGGAGGAGGCTGGTAGGCTGCAGTCCATGGGGTCGTGAAGAGTCGGACACGACTGAACGACTTCACTTTCCCTTTTCACTTTCATGCATTGGAGAAGGAAATGGCAACCCACTCCAGTGTTCTTGCCTGGAGAATCCCAGGGACAGGGGAGCCTGCTGGACTGCCGTCTATGGGGTTGCACAGAGTTGGACAGAACTGAAGCGACTTAGCAGAAGCGACTTAGCAGCAGCAGTAGCAGCACTAAATCATGTCTGACTCTTTGCGACCCCATGAACTGCAGCACACCAGGCTCCCCTGTTCTTCACTATCTCCCTGAGTTTGCTCAAACTCATGTCCATTGAGTCAGTTATGCCATCCAACCATCTCATCCTCTGTTGCCCCCTTCTCCTCTTGACCTCAATCTTTCCCAGCATCAGGGTCAAATGAGTTGCTTTTCCCATCAGGTGGCCAAAGTACTGAAGCTTCATCTTTAGCACCTGTGCCTCCAATGAATATTCAGGGTTAATTTCCTTTAGGATTGACTGGTTTGATCTCCTGGCTGTCGAAGGGACTCTCAAGAGTCTTCTCCAACACCACAGTTTGAAAGCATCAGTTCTTCAGCACTCAGCCTTCTTGATGGTCCAACTCTCACATGCATACATGACTACTGGAAAAACTGATACTAAAGTCTTTCTCTTGACACTAAAATGAGAAACATTCTTTAGTTGAAGCTTCATTTATTCAAGAGTAATAAGGATAGGAGGTGAATTTGAAATTTTGATATAAATAAATTAAACATTTGATTGTATGGCCCTCATGTTTCATTTAAGTCTAAAATGGTGTTATTTTGACTAATAATTTATTCCCCATTCACTGAGGCTAGTAGTCTTTTTCTGCTATTTTTATGCTAGACCAGTTCAAATTATGACACTAAGGAAGGGTAGTTGCTCAGGACACCTAAACTTTCCTCTCAGAGAGCTATTTTGAGGACTTGATAGGAGTAGAAGGAAGAGCTGGCAAATCCATTGTTTTCACACCATGTCAGGGTCTTAATATCAGCTTTCAATAACAAAAGTGGAGGGTGGCAAGGAAAAAAATTGCAGGAAAAGGAATCTAGTGATAAGACATAAACCATATGTAACTGGATGAAATGTGAAGATCTTATTTGGATCCTGATTCAAATAAACCAGCTATAAAAATCATCCATTCAAAGTCAAGTGGGCTTTAGGAAGCATCACTATGAATAAAGCTAGTGGAGGTGATGGAATTCCAGCTACTTCAAATCTAATTCAAGTTCTAAAAGATGATGCTGTTAAAGTGCTGCAGCTAATATGCAAGAGAATTTGGAAAACTCAGCAATGGCCACATGATTGGAAAAAGCCAGTTTTTGTTCCAATCCCAAAGAAAGGCAATCCTAAAGAGCGTTCAAACTGCTGCCCAATTGCACTCATCTTACATGCTAGCAAAGTAATGCTCAAAATTCTCCAAGTGAAATTTCTCTAAGCAAAGGCCTCAATAGTATGCGAACCAAGAACTTCCAGATGTTCAAGCTGGATTTACAAAGGCAGAGGAACCAGAGATCAAACTGCCAACATCCCCTGGATCATCGAAAAAGCAAGAGAATTCCAGAAAAACATCTACTTCTGCTTTATTGACTATGCCAAATCCTTTGATTGTGTGGATCACAACAAACTGTGGAAAATTCTTAGAGACAGAAATACCAGACCACCTTATCTGCCTCCAGAGAAATCTGTATGCAGGTCAAGAAGCAAGAGTTAGAAATGGACATGGAACAACAAATTGGTTCCAAATTGGGAAAGGAGTACATCAAGGCAGTATATTGTCACCCTGCTTATTTAACTCTTATGCGGAGTACATCAAGCAAAATGCCAGGCTGGATGAAGCATAAGCTGGAATCAGGATTGCCAGGAGAAATATTAATAACCTCAGACATGCAGATGACACCACCATTATGGCAGAAAGTGAAGAGGAACTAAAGAACTTCTTGGTGAAAGTGAAAGAGGAGAGTGAAAAAGTTGGCTTAAAACTCAACATTCAGAAAAACGAGGCTCCTGGCATCCATTCCCATCACTTCATGACAAATAGGTGGGGAAACAATGGAAACAGTGACAGAATTTATTTTCTTGGCCTCCAAAATCACTGCAGATGGTGACTGCAGCCATGAAAATAAAAGACACTTACTTCTTGGAAGAAAAGTTATGACCAACCTAGACAGCATATATAAAAGCAGAGATGTTACTTTGCTGACAAAGTTCCATCTACCCAAAGCTATGGTTTTTCCAGTTATCACATATGGATGTGAGATCTGGACCAATAGAAAGCTGAGCACTGAAGAGTTGATTCTTTTGAACTGTGGTGTTGGAGAAGACTCTTGAGAGTCCCTTGGACTGCATGGAGATCCAACCAGTCCATCCTAAAAGAAATCAGTCCTGAATATTCATTGGAAGGACTGATGCTGAAGCTGAAGCACCAATACTTTGGCTCCCTGATGTAAAGCACTCAGGTGACTCATGGAAAAGACCCTGATGCTGGGAAAGATTGAAGGCAGGAGGAGAAGGGGATGACAGAGGATGAGATGGCTGGATGGCATCACCGACTCAATGGACATGAGTTTGAGCAAGCTCTGGGAGTTGGTGATGGTCAGGGAAGCCTGGTGTGCTGCAGTCCATGTGCAAAGAGTTGGACATGACTGAGCGACTGAACTGAACTGATGAAAATCATCCATAAGACATGGAGAGCATTTGAATACTGATTGAGTATATAATGATATATACTAGTTATCTATGGCCATGTAAAAATTTACCCCAGAATTTAGTGGCTTAAAACAACAAACATTGATTACCTCACGATTTCTGTGAGTCAGGAATCTGGGCATGGCTTATGTGGGTGCCTCTGCCTCAAGGTCTCTCATAGGCTATGATGAAGGTATTCTCTAGGGGTTCAGTTGCTTCAAGGCTTGACTAAGAAGAATCTGCTTCCAAGTTCTCTCTTGCTGCTGTTGGTAGGCTGAAGCTGAAATCTGGCTGATGCCAGTCATCAATTCCTTGCTACATTAGGTCTGTCCATAGGACCATTCACAACAAGGAAACTTACTGTCTACAGATAAGGGCTCAGAAAGAGACAAAGTGAGAGAGAGAGAGAGAGAGAGAGAGAGAGAGAGAGAGAGAGAGAGAGAGATGAGAGATTGTAAGAGAGAGAGAGAATTTACAAGATGAAATCCCAAAGTCTTTGTATCTGAGTGAGGTCCCATCAGTTTTGCCTTATTATATTCTTTATTACGTCCAGCTCACACTCAAGGGGAGCAATTATAACAATGGCTTGCAAAGCAGGAGATGAAGATTACTGGGGTCATCTTGGTAGAAGGCAATGGCGCCCCACTCCAGTACTGTTGCCTGGAAAATTCCATGGATGGAGGAACCTGGTATGTGCAGTCCATGGGGTCGCTAAGAGTTGGACACGACTGAGAGACTTCACTTTCACTTTCCACTTTCATGCATTGGAGAAGGAAATGGCAACCCACTCCAGTGTTCTTGCCTGGAGAATCCCATGGACGGAGAAGCCTGGTAGGCTGCAGTCCATGGGGTCGCACAGAGTCTGATACGACTGAAGTGACTTAGCAGCAGCAGCAGCAGGGGTCATCTTAGAAGGCTTCTATCACAGATATTAAGGAATTATTATTTATTTTCTTTATGTATGATAATGATATTATCATGTCTGACTCTTTGAAACCCCATGGACCTTAGCCCTCCAGGACTATAGCCATCCTCTGTCCATGGAATTCTCTAGGCAAGAATATTGGAATGGTTTGCCATTCCCTTCTCCAGGCGATCTTCCTGACCCAGGGATTTAATCCAGGTCTCCTGTATTACAGGCAGATTCTTTACTGTCTGAGCCACCAGAGAAACCCCTGCTGACTTTATGGTTTGTTATAAATACTTCTTTTATTTTATTGATATATACTTAAATATTTATGGGTGAAGTGATATTTAAGTCTGTGATTTGCTTCAAAATAATCCAGTTGAGGGTAGGAAAATATATGGAAGTATATGAATGAAACCAATGAGGCCAAGAATTGATGAATGTTGAAGTTGGATGATCTAGTATATAGGTTTATAGTGTTATTCCCTTTAATTTTGTGCTTGTTTATACTGTAAAAATTTTTCTAAAAATAAAAATAGTTTGGTATCTAGCTGCTGATTCCTGTGCTTATCACACAACAGGTCTTACATGGGTCAAGGAAAGATATATTTATTTAGTGTGTCTTCTAAACCTCAATAGTAATAAAGTAAATATGGCATGTTTGTATAACTGATACTCACATGACATTGCTTTATAGCTCCTCAGTCAATGTTAAATCCAGAAATTTCTGATATTCCACCCAATTTACATTGGACTCTCATCTGTTTTAATAAAATTTCTACAGCTAACTGTCATAGCAACTGGAGATGACTACCCTTTATTAAAAGCCCCTTGAGGTTGAATTCTCAGATTGATGTCGTCTGAGATGAAAATTCACCAAATGGTGGCATAATTATTCCCCAGGCCCACTCTGAAGTAATTATAAAGCTCTGGTCTATTAAATTTAAATATTAGCACTAAAATGTGTCCATATCCTTTAGTCCAAAAAAGTTGAGAGATAACATTTAAAGAATGCTTATTTTAAAAACATTTATATGGTTGGGGTGGAGACAGATCCATATATTTTTATTCTTCACTTTGTTTAGTAGATAGTGAGGTTATAGTGTTTTCTTTTATTTCTTTTGTTTTCCACTAGAATATATAAAGTGACCATTCTTACAACCTAGAGGCACTAATACCAGAAATATTAGGTTAATAAATGAAAATAAATTTAAGGCATAAAAATATGAAACATGGTATCTGCTCTCAAGATATATTAAAATTTTTGTAAGAATATGATATTCATAAAAAGAGAGGGCAAAGTAAGGTCAAAACAAAATTGCCAAATAGGAGACAGTGATAGCAAGTGACTGAGGTTTTGGGAGGAAGGAAGAAATTATGAGTTGGACTGTCAAGGGAAGGATGCTGGACATGTGACAGTAAGATTCAGAAATCTGAAGAGAGTAATTAAAGAATCTAAATGTCTCTTCTACTTTATCGTCTGCCATTTCATTCTGGGACCTGTGTGTGTGTGGATAGAAGAAGGGTTTTTCTTGAGATACTGCTGCTAAGTCACATCAGTCATGTCCGACTCTGTGCAACCCCGTAGACGGCAGCCCACCAGGCTCCCCTGTCCCTGGGATTCTCCAAGAAAGAACACTGGAGTGGGTTGAGATACTAAACACTCGCTATTTTAATTGAAAATAGCTAGTGATATGACTGTCTTATTTTTTACTTAGACTGTCCACAAAGTACTTAAAATCTTTGTTCTGAATAATTCTCTTACATGTATTTTCCACTGTAACTAGACATATGAACTCACTGCATACTTACTTTTATCTCTTTGAACAGACTTTGCTTGTCAAGGAATGCCTATCATATTTGCATCACAATTTTGGAATATACCCACATTTATAATCCTCAAATTCTCTGTGAAGATTTCTGTTATTTCGCAATCGGCAGGAATATCTCTCCTGTAGTCTTTCATTGAACTCCTTGTTGCTGTCAAACATGTATTTGGCGGCATATTCGATATTTCAAATTTGTGTTCTTATGCTATTAGTAGTTTTAAAAGCTCCTTGGGTCAAGTGTAAGCTCATTGGAAGCCTAGGGCATGCCTCTTATCTTTGGTATCCTCAAATGAGCTTGCAAATAAATGATTCTTAGTACAGGCGTGTTGAGGGAATCATGAAATAAAATGACTTGCAAAGCTGTGAGATTTATTGACTGAGTTTTCTTCTGCTGCTGAGTGTGTTCAAGTGAAGCCTGCTCAGTGATGCGTACTGAACTTTTCGTATGGGCTCCGTTCAGTTTCTCAGGGAGGGAGCGCTAGTCGTTAGCTCATTTACTTGAAGAGCTCTTTCATGAAAAGCCTCACAAGCTTTCTGGGACAAAGTACAGCTGAAACATTTTCAGCTTCTTTTTTCCCTCGTCCTTTGCAGGTATTATTTTTGTGTCTTGGTCTAATTGTGGTGATGCTTTCTTTTACAATGTCACAAGAATGAAAACCTGAGACGTATGAGTGAAAGTGGTGCCATCCAGTAAGGCAGAGATGATGCTAGAAGAATTTTATCAAATTGACCTTTAAGTGTTCTTACAGAATCTTGTGAAGTACAATCAATTAAGATAATTTAGTAATAAATTGAGTCCATATGAATAGTTCTTTTTTAAAAGATTATTAAATGTTTAAGAGAACATATGCTGATACAGCATTTATACATTGACTTTATAATATACTCGACATTATTTCTGATCATTTTTCTTATAAGAAGACATGATGTATAGAACAGTCTTATGGACTCTGTGGGAGAGGGAGAGGGTGGGGAGATTTGGGAGAATGGCATTGAAACATGTATACTATCATGTATGAAACAAGTCGCCAGTCCAGGTTCGATGCATGATACTGGATGCTTGGGGCTGGTGCACTGGGATGACCCAGAGGGATGGTATGGGGAGGGAGGATGGAGGAGCGTTCAGGATGGGGAACACATATATACCTGTGGAGGATTCATTTCAATATTTGGCAAAACCAATACAATATTGTAAAGTTTAAAAATAAAATAAAATAAAAAAAAAAAGACATGAAAGCATGTTCAGTGGACAACAGGAAAATTGTTAGGTAGTTTCTAAGACTCTGAATAGAAAAAAAAATGCAGAACAACAACAAACAAAATGCTAACAACAAAATGAAAACCAACCATAATATAGAAGGCTATACAAAATGACAATAATATATATTAAGATTAATTGTAAAAAAACTACTCTATCTTAGAAGGAACTATTTATTAACAAAGCTCAGAGAGACCACTGAGAGTTCAGTTACCCAGGAAGAGGGTGGGTTTCTATCTATTCCTACTATAAACCATGCTGCTAAGATACTGAATCAATTTATTAACTAAAAATAAAGCCACCCTCTGACTATATGCAAGTTGCTCTTTGAGGAATGTAGAGCAATTTTATTGCTGTCTGACTGTTCATTCATACCTTTCCTTGTAATGCACATTGGCCGTGGGTGACAGGTGATATAGTCCTACCTTGTTGAAAAACCAGTTGTAAGAAAAAGCGGGAACAGCAAGTGCCAAAGCAAGCATACTGAGAATTGTGGCACTTATGCTGGCAAGAAAATACTACTATTTTAATAGCAATATTAGGTGCCATTTATCCAGAATTTATTATGTGCCAGGCAATCTGCTAAACACTTCACATATACTATTCTGTTTAATTCTCATGACACCACAAGAAAGGCAGCATTATATTTATCTTACAAATGATGGGAATGAGTTTCAAAGATTACATCATATGCTTTATGATTTCACAGCCTGAAAATGGTAGCGCTGGTAGGCCCCATTTCTGCCCGGTTTGAATGTCACTATTCCTAATTACTTTCAGAATAGTTCAAATGTTTAAGGCATACATTCATCTCTATAGAGCCAGATAATTATATACTAGAAGCAGGAGGTAAAAGTTATTAAAGATACTGGAAATTTGTTCGGAGACTCAGGTGAATTGTCCTAGAATATTCAAATAGGAATCAGGTTTTTAATGAAGGACACCTAGGAAAATCTACCCACATATTTATGGGTAAAAATCAATAGAAGAGACAGTTGTTTCTTCAGAAATATGTAAATACAAACCAAATAAAATAAATGAAAGGAAAATATTGAGCTTAAGCTGTTTGGAAAAGTAGAAAAGCTTTACTCTTGCCACTTGGCTCGTGGTTGTGAATCTTGGAGAATGGCCAAGAAGCATCAGTAATGTTGGAAGAAATACGAGGAGAAGCCTTTAGGCTAAGGTACTGAAGCAACCCTACTGAGAGACGCAAACTGAATGTCCATTGCCATTCTTGACAATGAACCGCTGATGGAGTAACTACTCAAGGAAGCTGTGTAACCTGGTCAGGTGGTCACTTATCTTGAAAATTTCCACATCCTCACCCAGGAAGTGACTCCCCAGGAATCCACATAGAAGAGTTTATAAAGGCATAGCAAGGCTTGATTCAGTGTCTTCTCAAAGACCATGGAGGTTTCTATGGCATCCACATTATCCCAGTCTCTATGGGATGACATGTGAATCTCTTGGAAGATGGTGCAGCATCCACGCATATTTTGGAGATCCAGAAAACACTATAACTTCATTTTTTCCCCACTCACAATTGTCTTCAGCACTCCAGACATAGACTAAACTAGAAGTTTAGGGAGAATAGATGTAGGAGGCCCTCAGGCTTTTGGGCAAGCACATTCATGAGAGTTTCACTTCCAGGTGAATCTAACAGTACTCTGAAGGCAAGTTCAGTCAACTTTTAAACCTGGATTTTGAGTCAAAATCCTTCATGAAGCAGGGATGCACAAGCCTAAATGGAGCTTCTAACCTAAAGAGCTATTTCAAATATGCTACTGGGATAACTGGGATTCAGGATTCTTTTATGTTTATCAAAGCAATGGAGTGTTGCAGATCTTTCTAGCTAACCACATATCTTGAACACATTTGTTTTATCAATGAAAATTATTACTCATTTACCTCCTGTTAATTAGTGGATATTCTGAAAATGGATTTTGATGAATCTTATGCACTTGCATGGCTACCCCTGAGAACAGATTTGATGAGGATACTTCCAAATACATGTTACCTTCTTTTCCTTTCCCAGTGTAATTCAACATAATGTTTTAGCAGTTTAAAGTAAAGTTCTAGGCTGACAAGTATACACTGGGTATATGATACATAGAGGACATTCAGCCAAATAAACAAAATTTATTCTGAGCTAGGTCTTTGAACTAGTAGTCCTAAACTACTCTCCAGTCTCCTGACCTGGATTATGCCTTCTTCCTCATTGACTTAAGTACTTATACTATTCAACTTAAAAAGGGAAATTTATGATGATGTGAAAGTGATGTGCGTTCAGTAGAACATACCTCGAATTTTGAATTCTGATCTTTTCCTGGAACACTGATGGATGACACAGTACCCTCTTGTGATGCTTGGTCAGCTGTGGTGAGCCTCAGCTTTCAGTCATCCATGAGGGTAAGCAACCAATACACTTAAAACCATTCTGTTTTTTTACTTTCAGTACAGTATTCAATACATTACATGGGCTTTGTGGTAAATGATTTTGCCCAACTGTAGGTACGCCAAAGCAGGAAGTCAAGAAACACCTGGAGTAACAGGCAAATTTGGCCTTGGAGTACAGAATGAAGCAGGGCAAAGGTTAATAGAGTTTTGCCAAGAGAACACACTGGTCATAGCAAACACCCTCTTCCAACAACAGAGAAGACTCTACACATGGACATCACCAGAGGGTCAACACCAAAATCAGATTGATTATATTCTTTGCAGCCAAAGATGGAGAAGCTCTATACAGTCAGCAGAAACAAGATCAGGAGCTGACTGGCTCAGACCATGAACTCCTTATTTCCAAATTCAGACTTAAATTGAAGAAATGGGGAAAACCACTAGACTATTAAGGTATGACCTAAATCAAATCCCTTACGATAATACAGTGGAGGTGAGAAATAGATTCAAAGGACTAAATCTGATAGACAAAGTGCCTGATGGATGGAGGTTTGTGACATTGTACAGAGGACGGAATCAAGACTACCCCCAAGAAAAAGAAATGCAAAAAAGCAAAATGGCTGCCGGAGGAGGCCTTACAAATAGCTGTGAAAAGAAGAGAAGCAAAAAACAAAGGAGAAAATGAAAGATATACCCATTTGATGGCAGAGTTCCAAAGAATAGCAAGGAAAGATAAGAAAGCCTTCCTCAGTGATCAGTACAAAGAAATAGAGGAAAACAGAAGGATGGGAAAGACTAGTGATCGCTTCAAGAAAATTAGAGATATAAAGGAAACATTTTATGTAAAGATGGGCTCAATAAAGGACAGAAATGGTAGGGACCTAACAGAAGCAGAAGATATTAAGAAGAGGTGGCAAGAATACACAGAAGAACTGTACAAAAAGATCTTCATGACCAAGATAATCATGATGGTGTGATCACTCACCTAGAGCCAGACATCCTGGAATGTGAAGTCAAGTAGGCCTTAGAAAGCATCACTACAAACAAAGCTAGTGGATGTGATGAAATTCCAGTGGGGCTATATCAAATCCTGAAAGATGATGCTGTGAAAGTGCTGCACTCAATATGCCAGCAAATTTGGAAAACTCAGCAGTGGCCACAGGACTGGAAAAGGTCAATTTTCATTCCAATCCCAAAGAAAAGCAATGCCAAAGAATGCTCAAACTACCGCACAATTGCACTCATCTCACACGCTAGTAAAGTCATGCTCAAAATTCTCCAAGCCAGGTTTCATCAATACGTGAACCCTTAACTTCCAGATTTTCAAGCTGGATTTAGGAAAGGCGGAGGAACCAGAGATCAAATTGCCACCATCCATTGGATCATCAAAAAAGCAAGAGAGTTCCAGAAAAACATCTATTTCTGCTTTATTGACTATGCCAAAGCCTTTGACTGTGTGGATCACAATAAACTGTGGAAAATTCTGAAAGAGATGAGCATACCAGACCACCTGACCTGCCTCTTGAGAAACCTATATGCAGGTCAGGAAGCAACAATTAGAACTGGACATGGAACAACCAACTGGTTCCAAATAAGAAAAGGAGGACTTCAAGGCTATATATTGTTACCTGCTTATTTAACTTATATGCAGAGTACATTATGAGAAATGCTGGGCTGGAAGAAGCACAAGCTGGAATCAAGATTGCTGGGAGAAATATCAGTAACCTCAGATATGCAGATGAAACCACATTTATGGCAGAAAGCTAAGAAGAACTAAAGAGCTCTTGATGAAAGTGAAAGAGGAGAGTGAAAATGTTGCCTTAAAGCTCAATATTCAGAAAACTAAAATCATGGCATCTGGTCCCATCACTTCATGGAAAATAGATTGGGAAACAGTGGAAGCAGTGTCAGACTTTATTTTTCTGGGCTCCAGAAAATCACTGCAGATGGTGATTGCAGCCATGAAATTAAAAGACACTTACTCCTTGGAAGGAAAGTTATGACCAACCTCAACAGCATATTAAAAAGCAGAGACATAATTTTGCCAACAAAGGTCTGTTTCATCAAGGCTATGGTTTTTCCAGTAGTCATGTATGGATATAAGAGTTGGGCTATAATGAAAACTGAGCACTGAAGAAATGATGCTTTTGAACATCAATTTGGGGTTTGAGAATACTCTTGAGAGTCCCTTGGACTGCAAGGAGATCCAGCCAGTCCATCCTAAAGGAGATCATTCCTGAGTGTTCACTGGAAGGACTGATGTTGAAGCTGAAACTCCAATACTTTGGCCACCTGATGCGAAGAGCTGACTCATTTGATAAGACCCTGATGCTGGGAAAGATTGAAGGCAGGAGGAGAAGGGGACGACAGAGGATGAGATGGTTGGATGGCATCACCAACTCTATGGACATGAGCTTGGGTAAACTCCAGGAGTTGGTGATGGACAGGGAGGCCTGGCGTGCTGCGGTCCATGGGGTTGAAAGGGTCGGATGTGATTGAGCAACTGAACTTAACTGAACTGAAGGCCAATGTAAGTGTTGTGAATGCATTTAAGGTAGGTGAGGCTAGAAGTGTTATATTTTATGGTTAGTTTTATTAAATACATTTCAATTTATGATGTTTTCAACTTATTGATGGGTTTTCAGGAGGTAGCCTCATTGAAAGTGGAGAAAGATCTGTACCTACAGACCTAATGACCTCTTTGACTTTTCTCCCTTAGATTCAAGCTCTGAGACCTATCAGCCCACTGAAATTGGTCTTAACAAGTCAGAAAAGATCACTGCATTGCTAAGTCCATTGACCAGTTCTTGACTTCAATTTACCTAATCTGTCAGTGGCATAGTAAAATTTTTATTCAAATGTCACTTTCTTTTTGAGGTTTTACCTGACCACTCCATGTAGAATTTTTTATGTCCCACCCTCGTTACTCTCCTTCCCACTTCTTTGCTTCTTCTCTCTGTGTCCATCTATATTTTAGTTATGCATCCTATTTATAGCCTCTCTCCTCCCAACTAGGTCATGAGCTCTGTGAGGGTGGGAGTTTCTGACTGCTTTGTTCATTATTGTGTTTCTAGTGCCCAGAACAATGTCTAGCACATAGTAAATGATTAGTATGTCTTTGTTAACTGAATGAATGAAAAGTGTCACTTGCAGAAAGCTAAATCAACATAATCGTAGTGGAAAGCAAATTTGAGAATGTATATACGGTTTGTTTTTACTTGTTTATAAGTTTTTGCCTCAGTACATTTCACTTTTAAGAATCTTAAGTAAATAATCAGTGACTAAAAGATGCATATCCTCAGTCTCTTAAGTAGTATCAAAGCAGGTTATTGGATGTGTCTCAGGCTCATAAAAGTGTTTATTACCAATCTGAGATTTGAATACAAACAAATGTGTATTCATCGTCTCTAAAGATGCTATGCATTGTTTTGTGTGTACAATATGTGTGTTGATCTCTGAGTGTGAGTGTGTGATAGGATTTTGATTCTTGGTGGTGACTTAAGATAAGGTTTTATTCATGCCTTGTGGGAGTGCACAGTAACACCATTTATGAAGGCCATTTTTCAATCTGTAGCAAAAGTTTAAAAAATGTTCAAAATGTTTAAAGTGGAAATCCCACTTTTAGGTGCAAATCATAAAACAATTCTCAAAAATAGTCGACAATTTACATATAAATATAATTATCATATAATTATTGATGATAGTATAAATTTGAAAGAAACCTCAGTATGTTCAAAAATTAAATGTTACATTTATTCATAAAGTAGTGGTTTTGTATGTAAAGATCTCATTTCCACAGACCTAAAATCTGCATGAAGCTCTTGATAAGTGAAAAAATAAATCTCTAAACAATGATCCTAATTTTATATTAACAGTATGCATTTATTTATAAATGTGTGCAAAGAAATGGCATAGAAATGAATAAATTAAAATGTCTGTGAAATTTGTCATGGGTAATTTCCCCCACTATGTTATATATTATTCCAAAAAATTTATTCAAGAGCATGTATAACATAAAATGAAAAAAACATCTTAGATAAAAATAGACCAAAAACTTATAACCCTTTGAGAAAAATAAAAACCTTGTGGAAAAGCTTGCAAAATTTTTCATTCTCCTACATTATAGAATGTTAAATTTAAAAAATTTGAATAGAAAAGTAAAAATAAGGCACTTGATTGAAAATCTCCAGATTTACTTGCCTGCCCTTTATATTTACATAACATTTGATATCCACCTTATGCCAAATGATTCTCCCATAACTACCCTGTGATATTGGCAGATCAAGTGTGATTATCTCCAAATTTTACATGTAAGATAATTGAGGCTCAGAGAGGTTAAGTGACTTACCCAAGGTAAACTAGTAAAGAAATAAAACCAAGATAAAAACACATCTTCTCTTCTAGTCAAACATTTTTTCCTCGATTGCTCTAAATTGTGCTGAAAAATTAGAAAAGAAAAGACAGTGATTGTGTTCTTAAAGCTGTTTGAGTGCACTTCTATTAGTGCCAGACAGCTTTGAAGTCATTGATTGCCCCTGAGAGATGATGAGATTGTGTTACATAGAACTTGGCCATCGTTACCATGTGATTTTCAATTAAGAAGAAAATCAAAAGTATCCCAGTGTCATGGTCATAACCTGAAGGGTTCAGACAAGCTACCAGCTGCATACAAATCAAGGAAGACTAATCATTTATCTGTGTGTGCAGGCTGCAGACTTTCAAAAGAAATGATCTTTTACCCTTGTAGCCTAGCTACTTTATTTTTCACCCATGGATGTTGTCATTTGTCAATTAGGTCTTTAAATTGTTTTTGACTCTTGGGAAAAATTTTTCTGGTATCTTCATTGAACAGTTGCTACGATGATACAGAATGTCAAAGTGTATTGTGAAAACCGAACAACTCTGAGAAGTTCAATAGGAAGGCTGCTATGAAACAAACAAAAAACTCCAGCCTTAAATATCTGGTGTCAGTATAGCCAAACTGATGGACCAGCTCTTTTACTTTCAGCAAGTCATGACTCTTCAGCTTCAGAATTCATAAAACAGGGCTATTAATTTTTATCTTGCAGAGTTCAGTTCAGTTCAGTCGCTCAGTTGTGTCTGACTCTTTGAGACCACATGAACCGCAGCACACCAGGCTTCCTGTCCATCACCAACTCCCGGAGTCCACCCAAACCCATGTTCATTGAGTTGATGACGCCATCCAACCATCTCATCCTCTGTCATCCCCTTCTCCTCCTGCCCTCAATCTTTCCCAGCATCAGGGTCTTTTCCAATGAGTCAGCTCTTCGCATCAGGTGGCCAAAGTATTGGGGTTTCAGCTTCAATGTCAGTCCTTCCAATGAACATCCAGGACTGATCTCCTTTAGGATGGACTGGTTCTTCATTTAAAGATGGACTTGGATCTCCTTGCAGTCCAAGGGACTCTCAAGAGTCTTCTCTAACACCACAGTTCAAAAGCATCAGTTCTTCAGCACTCAGCCTTCTTCACAGTCCAACTCTCACATCCATACATGACCACTGGAAAAATCATAGCCTTGACTAGATGGACCTTTGTTGGCAAAGTAATGTCTCTGCTTTTGAATATGCTGTCTAGGTTGGTCATAACTTTCCTCCCAAGGAGTAAGCGTCTTTTAGTTTCATGGCTGCAATCACCATCTGCAGTAATTTTGGAGCCAGAAAAAATAAAGTCAGCCACTGTTTCCCCATCTATTTCCCATGAAGTGATAGGGCCGGATGCCATGATCTTAGTTTTCTGAATGTTGAGTTTTAAGCCAACTTTTTCACTCACCTCTTTCACTTTCATCAAGAGGCTCTTTAGTTCTTCTTAGCTTTCTGCCATAAGGGTGGTGTCATCTG
>NW_011494788.1:1508009-1520284 GCF_000754665.1 Bison bison bison
GCCCAGCATTTCTCATGATGTACTCTGCATATAAGTTAAATAAGCAGGGTGACAGTATACAGCCTTGATGCACTCCTTTTCCTATTTGGAACCAGTCTGTTGTTCCATGTCCAGTTCTAACTGTTGCTTCCTGACTTGTATACAGGTTTCTCAAGAGGCAGGTCAGGTGGTCTGGTATTCCCATCTCTTTCAGAATTTTCCACAGTTTATTGTGATCCACACAGTCAAAGGCTTTGGCATAGTCAATAAAGCAGAAATAGATGTTTTCTGGAACTCTCTTGCTTTTTCAACGATCCATTGGATGTTGGCAATTTGATCTCTGGTTCCTCACAGAATCGTAAAGATTAAAATGAAATGACACATGCCAAAGAGACTAACTCTGTCATAGGTATACATGTGCTAAATACATTTTTGTTTTGTTTTAATGTAGTGGTATAGAAAGAGTTTCCTGGAATAGCATTGGCTGGGTAGTTTAAAAGACCTCTAAGCACTGCGCTGTGAGAAAAGGTCACTTAATGAAGGACATGAGAGTGGTGCCAAGTCATATGCCTTTATGAAATGACCACTGAGAAGGACACAAAGGAGCCACATTAAAAATGTAAACATGCCTGCATTGCTGTGGTAGTTGATCTTTGTAAAGACTAAGACATAATCTTCTTCAAGCATATAAACTAGATGAGGATATATCCACCTCATTCCATTTTCAGTATCTTAAACATAAAATGTGGGGTTCCCAGGAGGTGCTAGTGGTAGAGAACCTGCCTGTCAATGTGTGAGACTTAAGAGAAATGAGTTCAATCCCTGGGTCAGGAAGATCCCCTGGAGGAGGGCATGGCAACCCACTCCAGTATTCTTGCCTGGAGAATTCCATGAACACAGAAGCCTGGAGGACTACAGTCCATGGGGTCGCAAAGAGTCGGATGCACTGAAGCAACTTAGGATGCACATAACCATAGAGCAAGCTATAGCTTGCTTGTCAGAAAATAATATTTTTTGTCTGTTAACTTTATCAAGAAAAATGGGTTGATCTGTCAGTGAAAATGGACAGAAAGTAATACATGAACTGTGTCCTTGAAGTCAAGCAAGATCTGGATTGATTTTATTAAGCATTTTCATCATGTTTCTTTCTTGCTATACTTACTTTTGTGTACCTGTTTAAGAAAGAATTTATCTTTAGTATTACACTTACTTCAAGTATTTCTTGTTCTCTAATTTTGTTTTAACTTCACAATCAATTGGACATAAATCTGGTGCCCACACATGAGAGTCTCTGTTTCACCTTTTAAAATTCTTCACCAATTTAGTCATTATTTTACAAGCTCTGTATTTTTAATCTGTTAGTGATGTCTCCAGGTCCCAGGCACTCTGCCTTGTATTTTCAAGTGATGCACTTGACATAATTTAGTTTTAGTGGCTCTCTGGGTGTCATGAATAAAATGATTTGATGACTATGATGTCATGCTCAGCAATCGTTCATGAATTCTTCCCTTAGGGCATCTAGAAACCCTTAGCCAAAAAAATCAAAGGCAACAAGTGATTACCAATTTCCAGGGATGGATTAAGTTTTAGTACTAATGCTAATGTTACAGTGTCCCAAGATGCTTCTTGTGGTTAAGGTGTGAAAATATGCAAATCTTTGCCAAGTTACCAAGCTGGTGATGCACTATGACAATTTGCTTATTTATCTTTGTTCTAAGCACCATGCCTAGGAGATACTTGGAAGCCTGCAACTTAGGTCTTCCTTTGCAGAGCATATGGTCTAATTTAACTCATGAATTCAGTAAATATCTCTTGGTTGCTTACTATGTCTTAAGCGCAATTCCCTGCTTTGGGGATGTATAAAAAATAACACATAACTTTATAAGTGGGGAAGGCGATGGCACCCCACTCCAGTACTCTTGCCTGGAGAATCCCGTGGATGGAGGAGCCTCGTAGGCTGCAGTCCATGGGGTCGCTAAGAGTCGGACACGACTGAGTGACTTCACTTTCACTTTTCACTTTCATGCATTGAAGAAGGAAATGGCAACCCACTCCAGTGTTCTTGCCTGGAGAATCCCAGGGATGGTGGAGCCTGGTGGGGTGCCATCTATGGGGTCGCACAGAGTCGGACAGGACTGACACGACTTAGCAGCAGCAACTTTATGATAGGTTATATTCTACTGAGGGTGGCAGAAGATAAATGAATAAAATAAAGAGCACGTTAGGAGAGGTGTCCAAGTTAATGTTCTCAAACCCAGTTAAATGTGGCCACATTTTGATATTTCATTTATAATGAAATATTAAAACTTTATACAATTGATGACGTGTACATACTCAGTCGCTTC
The DNA here is from genome assembly GCF_000754665.1 of Bison bison bison. Taxonomy (NCBI): domain Eukaryota; kingdom Metazoa; phylum Chordata; class Mammalia; order Artiodactyla; family Bovidae; genus Bison; species Bison bison. Next base: position 1,510,334 of record NW_011494788.1, read on the forward strand.
AGTCATGTCTGAAACTTTGTGATCTTCTTGACTGTAGCCCATGGGAATCTCCAAGCAAGAATACAGGAGTGGGTTGCCATGCCTACCTCCAGGGGATCCTCTGGACCCAGGGATTGAACCCATGTCTCTTATGTCTCCTACATTAGCAGGCAGGTTCTTTACCACTAGCGCCACCTGGGAAGCCCTATATAATTGATGGTGATATATTTTAAAATCCTTAAGTAAAATACTTAAGTTTTTGTCAAGATTCTATCATTGTCAACATGTTGAAATGTGTCTCTATCCTAGTTAGTATCTAGATGGTGTGGTTTGGAACTGGTCACTAAGTGCAGTATCTTGAATATTTGTCTTGATGACCTTGGTTTTGGTCATTATCACTTTATATGTGGTATAAATCAAATAGATCCCCCATCCCCGTGTCTTCTAATCAACTCTTGAGAGTCCCTTGGACAGCAAAGGGATCAAACCAGTCAATCCTAAAGGAAATCAACCCTGAATATTCACTGGAAGGACTGATGCTGAAGCTCCAATACTTTGGCCACCTGATGCAAAGAGCTGACTCATTGGAAAAGACCCCAATGCTGGGAAAGATTGAGGGCAGGAGAAGGGGGCGACAGAGGATGAGATGGTTGGATGGAATCACTGACTCAATGGACATGAGTTTGAGCAAACTCCAGGAGACAATGAAGGACAGGGAAGCCTGGCATGCTGCAGTCCATGGGGTTGCAAGGAGTTGGACATGACTGAGTGACTAAACAACAGCAACTAATTGACCCTGAGTTCTCTGGAGTTGTTATAAAAATATTTAAACCCTGGAAGCCTCATTAGAAGTATGTAGCATAATCTAAAAAGTTGACCCTTTTCCAGGACAACTTATATTTGGATATTTTTAAAAACAACAAAATTAACAAAATTATCTTGTGACTTTATTATCACTGAATGAACTTCATCAAACAGCAATTTCATGAGAGTAGCTGAGTTTAAATAGATGGTAACTCTGTGGAAGTGATGTGCTTGGACTCATTATCAACTGTATAAACATCAACAATATTCCAAGGGCTTTGGAAGATCAGTTTTAGATGAGACTGAGGAAGCATAGACTCAATCATGAAAATACCTTGCTTATAATAAGATCCATAACAGGAACTTCCCTTGACTTTCCTGGATGAGATGAATGGGTGGCTATCAGAACAAATTGCCCTATTAGGATTTGATAAAAAGCCTCATTTGCTGCTTAAGTTTGGACAATATCCAGATGACTAGAAGAGGATGTGCACAAATATTCAATTCTCTGTTTTTGCAATATATCCCACTGGATGTCATAATGATTGGATGAACATTTCAGAAACAAATACTGGCAGTTGGAAATACTGTGTCCCATAAGTCATTTATGCTGTTTGTGGGTGTTAATACCTAAAAAATTCAGGTTTGGGTAGGAAGGAGGAAGGGTTAACAGATGGAAGGTAAACAACAGAACCAGCTGCACACTCCAAATTAAAATTTAAGCCATCCCATATTTTGTTTGCATATGTTACTAATAGTTGCTTTGAAATACAATAGGTTGTCCTTCAGGGTCAGCATAACAATCTAGTTGGCACAATCTGGACTTGTTTCTATTCATCATGTGTTTGCTGGGGTTATGAATAAGGCTGTGCTGTTGTTGGATAAACACCAGCATAGCTGAGTCTTTTCTTCATAGCATATACATACCCAAAGAAAAGAGTTCATGCAAGGATATGTGTGGCAAAATAACATAGAAGCTGCACTGTTTAGAAGACATGAGAGGAAAGGTAATCACCTAACTCAGAGCTCGAAAAAGGTCTGTGAAGCTTTCCTTTATTATGTAATGTTACTTGTCTTTTATTATTTAGATTTCCTTTAAAATGTTGGACCTTGGAATTGTCTATGGGGACACTTGAAACAATGTATTCTGACTTCAGCTTGTTAAAAATCTCCTGTATTTCCTTGACTATACTCACCAATACCATTCTTCTGTTGCTATTTGTTATGTAACATTGAAATATATGGTTTAGCCACTATATGTATGTTTCTAATTTAAAAGACTGCGCATTTGGATCATTTAAATGTTTAAAAAATTTTATTATGATACCTACAAAACAGAAGTAGACTCACAAGCACAGAAAACAAAGTTATGGTTACCGAAGGATAAAGGGTGGGGAGGGATAAATTGGGAATTTGGTATTAATAGATACACACCACTATATATAAAATAGATAAACAACAAGGACATACTATATATCACAGGGAATATATTCAATATCTTGTAGTAACCTTTAATGGAAAAGAATCTGAAGAAGAGTATACACAGACTGCCCAAAGCCAAGCTAGGCGATTTGCTCTTTTATGTGTTGAGCATTTTCTGCTGTTTTCTCTTCTCTTCATTTCTTCCTCAGTGTTTCTGGGCACTAAATTGGGATTCTGACTGAGCACGTTACTGAGAACAGTATTTAATTATTTGTTCTTATTGTGCCTTTCATATCCAAGTAGTTTGAGGTTACAGTGGTATACCTGTGAGAATTATAGTTTCAGGAACAAGACAAATCTTGAGAGCTATTAAATTCTAGCACAATGAACCAGTACTAATAAAGATATCTTTTTGAAAAATTACTTTTTTTAAAAAATAGACTGCAGTTTTTTTTTTTCCAGCTGTTGCTCCTATGATGATCCTTGCACATTTTTCTAAAACTTGGAATAAACCCTTTGCTCATTGCCAGGCAAAGTCAGTTGCGTCACTGGGAGTCCAAGGTAGAGTGTGTTGAATTGCTGCCTGTTACACCTGTTGTGATATCCTTTGGAAATGGTAGCTTCCTGGTTCCACAAACTAACATGTTGAAAAAACACAAAAATTACAATGTCTTCCCCCTCTGGCCAGCTGCATACTTGTCACATCTATAACCATTACCATCATATTTATGGAGGGTATTCAGTTTCTGTTCTTTGAAATGTGTCTCAAATGTATAGAGCTGTGAAACAAGGTCCCAGTGTATTCATTGGTAATTTTTGTTTTCCATCTGTTGAAGCCATTTGAAGAAGCTGATGGTCTCTTACTGACTCAAACTCAAAGCCCAGAAAATAATAGTTTAAAATATTCCCAAGGTGCTTTCTATAGTAATTTCTTTCCCTGATACTTATTTTTTTCCTTCTCTGGGTGATAGTTCTTGCCCTTTGTTTTTTACTTCAGCATAGAACTGTAGGTGTATGGCTGTCTCGGTTTTGATTTAATGCCATATATTGCATTCTAATGCTAAAACATGGATAGACAATAAATTTTCTTGTAAACTGAGGGCTTCAAGGCTGGGACTCTGTCAGGCTTATATTTTCAAAACTCTTGAAATATTTTCTACTTAGCAACCTCTTTGCATTACTTGCAAAGCTTTTATGGGGCATGCCAGTCAAAAGGATGATTCTAACCAAAGAAAGAACAATTCAGAGGATGATTTTTAAAATCAGTATAAGTTTTGTAGATGATTCAGTGGCTCTAACAGTTTGCATTTCAAGCAGGATGAGAAGGGCAAACATTTTGCTTCTACTTACATAGTGTATATTAAGGGAGATAAGTTCATATCACATATCCAGATTTTGTCTGTCTTGTATAACTCAAAGTTGGAAGAGGGCAATGGCACTCCACTCCAGTACTGTTGCCTGGAAAATCCCATGGATGGAGGAGCCTGGTAGGCTGCAGTCCATGGGATCGCTAAGAGTCTGACATGATTGAGCGACTTCACTTTCACTTTTCACTTTCATGCATTGGAGAAGGAAATGGCAACCCACTCCAGTGTTCTTGCCTGGAGAATCCCATGGACGGAGAAGCTTGGGGGGCTGCAGTCCATGGGGTAGCACAGAGTCGGACACGACTGAAGCGATTTAGCAGCAGCAGCAGCATAACTCAAAGTTAGAGGTTCCATTTTTAATTGTCCAATTCTGAGCTGAATATGAGTCATGGATTAGTAATGACAAGATGACATTCAGGAGGGTGAGCACAGGTGTATGTGTGTATACCCAAATCGGCATTCGGTAATTATGTCTCCTTGACTGACAAAAAGATCAAGGTGACAGCAGTATTTTCAAAGTTAGGCAAAGCTCTGTGTGTGTCTTTGTTTTAGAATTGGTTGGGTTACCTTCTACATTGACACTGGCCTGTGGTCTGCAAAATCAGGAATACGTGCCTCCAATTCCCTCAGTAGCCACAGGGGCAACGTTAACTGACACAGAATTTCTAGGTGACCCTTGTGTACTCTGCTCAATGGAGAAGCATAAGTACCAGAAGATCAATAAGAAGTGAGATGAGAAAAAGAGAATCGAAGGAAGTCAGTAGAAGGCCTCAAACATCATGGGAAAAAGATCAGAGCTGGATTTAGAGAGACAGGAAGTGAACAGCAAGTCTAGTTCCTACTCGCCTGCCACTAGCCTCTACTTTCTTCATCCTTAGACATCTCCCAATTATGGCCTGTGTCCTACCCTAGGTCCTGCTCAAGTCCTGCCTGAGGCATGTATTTCTCTCATCTTAGGAAGCCTAGAAGTTAAAACTGACATATTAGTAAGGCCTGTTGAAGGTTACCTAGCTGCTCAGGTAAAGTACAGACTCAGAGGCAGGTCATCTTCAGCTCCATGCTGTGCTGTGTACCCATGCTTCTCACTGAAGAAGCAAGTTGTTGGATGCAATCTCTAAATATTACGAAGTATACCTTCATGAGAGAGAGAGAGAGAATGTGCTGTATTGTTGGCACACTCAGCTGGGGTGACCCAGGTTAATGGTGAAACCACGAGAATCACTGAGGCCTGACATTAAACATGAGACACCTGACTGTGATTATACCTTGGACATGGTCCAGTATTGTTCCCTGAATGTCTAAACTGCCTAATGGTTTTTCTCCTGGCTTCCCTTCTGATAGTTTCCTATTACATAAGTTTCTAGTTATTTAATATAAGTAGCTCTCTGCTTCATCCTGATCCATAATTACTATCCTGGAAACATGTTAATGTTCAGTTCAGTTCAGTCGCTCAGTTGTGTCCAACTCTTTGTGACCCCATGAATTGCAGCACGCCAGGCCTCCCTGTCCATCACCAACTCCCGGAGTTTTCTCAAACTCATGTCCATTGAGTCGGTGATGCTATCTAACCATCTCATCTTCTGTTGTCCCCTTATCCTCCTGTCTTCAATATTTTCCAACATTAGGGTCTTTTCCAATGAGTCAGCTCTTTGCATCAGGTGGCCAAAGTATTGGAGTTTCAGCTTCAACATCAGTCCTTCCAATGAACACCTAGGACTGATCTTTAGGATGGACTGGTTGGATCTCCTTGCAGTCCAAGGGACTCTCAAGGGTCTTCTCCAACACCACAGTTCAAAAGCATCAATTCTTCTGTGCTCAGCTTTCTTTATAGTCCAACTCTCACATCCATACATGACTACTGGAAAAACCATAGCCTTGACTAGATGGATCTTTGTTGACAAAGTAATGTCAATGTTAATAATAGCCAATATTTACTAAACATCTTTTGAGTGATGGGGGGGTGGGGAGGTTCTAGTTAATTTACATGCATTATTTCATTTAATTGTCTTGACAGTCTTTGGAATTTCTCACAAAGAACATTTCCAAAGATCTCATAGTTAGGAAGAGATGGAATATAGAATTAAATTCAGGACTCTCTGTGAACTTTTTATTTAACAGCCAAACTTTCTAACCAGTTGTGCTAAAGTGAGTCTTCAGTTCAGTTCAGTTCAGTTGCTTAGTCATGTCTGACTCTTTGCGACCCCATGAATCGCAGCACGCCAGGCCTCCCTGTCCATCACCAACTCCCGGAGTTCACCCAAGCTCATGTCCATTGAGTCAGTGATGCCATCCAGCCATCTCATCCTCTGTCGTCCCCTTCTCCTCCTGCCCCCCATCCCTCCCAGCATCAGGGTCTTTTCCAATGAGTCAACTCTTCGCATCAGGTGGCCAAAGTACTGGAGTCTCAGCTTTAGCATCAGCCCTTCCAAAAAACACCCAGGACTGATCTCTTTCAGAATGGACTGTTTGGATCTCCTTGCAGTCCAAGGGACTCTCAAGAGTCTTCTCCAACACCACAGTTCAAAAGCATCAATTCTTCAGTGCTCAGCCTTCTTCACAGTCCAACTTTCACATCCATACACGACCACTGGAAAAACCATAGCCTTGACGAAACCAACCTTTGCTGGCAAAGTAATGTCTCTGCTTTTGAATATGCTATCTAGATTGGTCATAACTTTCCTTCCAAGGAGTAAGCGTCTTTAATATCATGGCTGCAATCACCATATGTAGTGATTTTGGAGCCCCAAAAACGATGGCGGCCAAGAGGAGCTACCCCACGCCCGAGGCCAGGGGTGGCGGCCGAGAAGAGCAACCCCACATCCAAGGAGCAGAGGCTGCTCGGGCTCAGGAGGGCTGAGAGGAGCTACTTCACATTCAAGGTCAGGAGGGGCAGCTGTGAGGAGATACCCCTCATCCAAGGTAAGTGAGTCTTATTAGACCACCATACGTAATCTCTAGTTTTCCAGGATCTGAAACTTGTTTTAATTTTAATCAGATTCTCTTACTTCCCTGGTGGCTCAGACTGTAAAGAATCTGCCTGCAATGCAAGAGACTTGGGTTTGATTCCTGGGTTGGGAAGAGCCCCTGGAGAAGGATGTCTACCCACTCCAGTATTCTTGCCTGGAAAATTCCATGGACAGAGAAGCCTTTGAATAAGGAAGATGGGCATGAAATAAAATTTGTTTCTGAAGCATATGTATATTGGGCTTCCCTGGTGGCTCAGACAATAAAGAATCTGCCTTCAATGTAGGAGACCCGGGTTTGATCCCTGGTTTGGGAACACCCTCTGGAGAAGGGGGGGGGCACTCTTTCTGCCCCTTTCTCATGTCTGTGTCAGAAGCTTTCTCTATCTCTTTTATACTTTAATAAAACTTTATTACACAAAAGCTCTGCGTGATCAAGCCTCGTCACTGGCCATGGATTGAATTTTTCTCCTCCGGAGGCCAAGAATCCTGGCGTTTTTTTGTGGTTCAGCAGCAACCTTTTATCTTGGAGGCTCATCCCAGATTCTTCAGGACAAGATAAGGATGATTGGAGCTCTAGTTCTTTGTTCTCCTAGAGAACGTGTTTTCTGCTATACTTTACTAACTCTACAGTGTGCTTGTGTGAACGAATGACACGCCCTGCATGAAACAAGTAAGGAGCCCTACTCTGTGGTTCCGTGGTGACCTCATACAGCTTATGGCAGAAACCCTGTCAGGGGTTTAGGCTGACCTGCCAAGGGACTTCCCTGGTGGTTCAGATGGTAAAGTGTCTGCCTACAATGCAGAGACCCAGGTTCAATCTCTGGGTCAGGAAGATATCCTGGAGAAGGAAATGGCAACCCATGCCAGTATTCTTGCCTGGAAAATCTCATGGATGGAGGAGCCTGGTAGGCTACAGTCCATGGAGTCACAAAGAGTCGGACACGACTGAGCCACTTCACTTTCTTTCACTTTCTGGAGAAGGGAATGGCAACCCACTCCAGTATTCTTGCCTGGAGAATCCCACGGAAGAGGAACCTGGTGGTCTACAATATATGGGGTTGCAAAGACTTGGACATAACTGAGCGATTAACACTTTCACTTAAATCAAACTAAAGTCTTTCTACTGAGCCTCTATTGACTAGATGAATATTCCCTATCCATAGACAGACTTGTATCAGCTATTTGCCTGGAATTTTGTGTATTAACCATGTTTAGGGCTCCAAGCACTTATTTTTGATCTCAAGTCTGTCTTAATTGGTGGGCTTCCTCGTTGGCACTCTTATAAAGAATCTGCCTGCCACTGCAGCAGTCACAAGAGATGCAGGTTGTATCCCTGGGTCTGGAAGATGTTCTGGAATAGCAAATGGCACCCACTTTAGTATCCTTTGCCTGGAAAATTCCATGGTACAGGCATCTGGTGGGCTACAATCTATGTGGCTGCAAAAAGTTGGACATTCCTGAGTGAGCACACAAACAATTGGTGCTGCTTCATGATTTGCCTTCCCTAATCATCATTATTGACCTTAATTGACTTCCCTTGCAAGTCATATTTCTATATCTTGCTCACATGCAGGTGAGAAGCTACACAATATCATTTGTACAATATGATTTATTTAGCATTCCAAATGAAAGACCCATGGATATACATTTGTTATTGTTAATTTCTAATTCAAAAGATAGTTTGTGTAATCTTTTTGTGTGTGTGTGTGTGTGTAAGCTATCCCCACAAGAAATTCTAAGACCAGAATTTTAGGTGAGATAATGCATGTTCTACTTCATTATTTTGACTCCAGAAGTCTTCCATTTCTATTCAATAAATGTAGATATTTGCTTTAACTGCAATTGCCTCCATTTTTTTTTTAATTTGGAAAAATGATTTAAATGTGACCAAGAAAAACTCCATCTGACTATTCTCATATACACCACTTTCTTATTTGGGGGATAAATTGTACTTAGTGAGATGACCCACATCATCTCATTGTACTCTGTGAGATGACCACAGATGAACTGTTGTCATTCTCTTGTCTGTCTTATATGAAGATTGGACTGCCATGATACTCTTGAAACATCTCACATTCCTTACATCTTTGTTTTGGGTGAAAGAGCAGAATTTCTCGAAGTGTATTTCATAGACCACTAGTATAGTGAGAGGTGCCCTGGAAAAAATGGGTCATGGTTATATATGCAAGAATTCTTGTATAATATATCCACATATATTAATACATAAACTTTTTTGATACACTTTAATGTATTAAAGGCTCTGAGGAGTCCTCATGAAAGAAAACATTTTTCCTTTTACTGATTTGACCACAGAATCCTCTTTTCATATAATAAATATTAACATTCTGTGAAACTGAGATTTCAGGTAGTACACTTTCAGTTCAGTTCAGTTCAGTCGCTCAGTCGTGTCCGACTCTTCGCGACCCCATGAATCGCAGCACGCCAGGCCTCCCTGTCCATCACCAACTCCCAGAGTTCACACAGACTCACGTCCATCGAGTCAGTGATTCCATCCAGCCATCTCATCCTCTGTCGTCCCCTTCTCCTCCTGCCCCCAATCCCTCCCAGCATCAGTCTTTTCCAATGAGTCAACTCTTCACATGAGGTGGCCAAAGTACTGGAGTTTCAGCTTTAGCATCAGTCCTTCCAAGGAAATCCCAGGGCTGATCTCCTTCAGAATGGACTGGTAGGATCTCCTTGAAGTCTAAGGGACTCTCAAGAGTCTTCTCCAACACCACAGTTCAAAAGCATCAATTCTTTGGTGCTCAGCCTTCTTCACAGTCCAACTCTCACATCCATACATGACTACTGGAAAATCCATAGCCTTGCCTAGACAGACCTTTGTTGGCAAAGTAATGTCTCTGCTTTTTAATATGCTGTCTAGGTTGGTCATAACTTTCCTTCCAAGGAGTAAGCGTCTTTTAATTTCATGGCTGCAGTCACCATCTGCAGTGATTTTGGAGCTCAGAAAAATTAAGTCTGACACTGTTTCCACTGTTTCCCCATCTATTTCCCATGAAGTGATGGGACCAGATGCCATGATCTTTGTTTTCTGAATGTTGAGCTTTAAGCCAACATTTTCACTCTCTACTTTCACTTTCATCAAGAGGCTTTTTAGTTCCTCTTCACTTTCTGCCATAAGGGTGGTGTCATCTGCATATCTGAGGTTATTGATATTTCTCCCGGCAATCTTGATTTCAGCTTGTGCTTCTTCCAGTCCAGTGTTTCTCATGATGTACTCTGCATATAAGTTAAATAAGCAGGGTGACAATATACAGCCTTGATGTACTCCTTTTCCTATTTGGAACCAGTCTGTTGTTCCATGTCCAGTTCTAACTGCTGCTTCCTGACTTGCATACAAATTTCTCAAGAGGCAGATCAGGTGGTCTGGTATTCCCCTGTCTTGAAGAATT
>NW_011494788.1:1520384-1527466 GCF_000754665.1 Bison bison bison
TCAATAAAGCAGAAATAGATGTTTTTCTGGAACTCTCTTGCTTTTTCCATGATCCAGCGGATGTTGGCAATTTGAGGTCTGGTTTCTCTGCCTTTTCTAAAGCCAGCTTGAACATCAGGAAGTTCACGGTTCACATATTGCTTAAGCCTGGCTTGGAGAATTTTGAGCATGACTTTACTAGCGTGTGAGATGAGTGCAATTGTGTGGTAGTTTGAGCATTCTTTGGCATTGCTTTTCTTTGGGATTGGAATGAAAACAGACCTTTTCCAGTCCTGTGGCCACTGCTGAGTTTTCCAAATTTGCTGGCATATTGAGTGCAGCACTTTCACAGCTTCATCTTTCAGGATTTGAAATAGCTCAACTGAATTCCATCACCTCCACTAGCTTTGTTCATAGTGATGTTTCTAAGGCCCACTTGACTTCCCATTCCAGGATGTCTGGCTCCAGGTGAGTGATCACACCATCATGATTATCTGGGTCGTGAAGATTTTTTTTGTACAGTTCTTCTGTGTATTCTTGCCATCTCTTCTTAATATCTTCTGCTTCTGTTAGGTCCATATTACTTTAGTAAATGCTATTCTGTTCTAGAGACTTGATATTAACTGGAGAGCTTGAAAGCTTAACTAGGCTCTGGGCTCTACTAATTGCCTGATATAGGGATAAGGGAAAGGATTGTGGAGAAACCTATTGAGATATATCAGCTAAACTACTCACAGAGGAAAATATGTCAAATACGAAAAAAAGTCATGCAAAAGATTGTATATACAAAACAGGAAAAGACTTAAGAGATATATTAAAATTTGTGGTTACTAAAGGGGAGAGGGAAGAGGTAAGGCACAAATTAGGGGTATGGGTTTAATAGATACAAACTATGATGTATAAAATACGTAAGCAGTAAGGATATACTGTATAGCACAGAGAATTATACCCATTACCTTGTGGTAACTTATGGAGTATAATCTGCAAAATTACTGAATCACTATGCTGTATGCCTACAACTAACACAATATAGTAAATAAATGACAATTTAAAAATGACACAACCTCTCCTCTGCTCTCCAGAAACACACCGTCCTCTAGGAAGACAAGTGCATGTGTCAATAATTCTTATGTTAATGTGGTACCAACATACAAGGTATGGGCAACTCAAAAGAGGTGTAAGCAACTCAATTCAGCATTTAGAAAATTTACAAACTTAATTTTAAAGGAGCAAGAATAATTCAGATGAACAAAGGAAAAAGGGACACTTTATGTACGCAAAACAACATATACAGTACGTTGCTGTGTGGTATTGTGTTAAGGGATCAGCAAGGACTGTTGCCAAAGTCTCAGGAACACCAAAAGGAGTGGAAGTAGACGAACCTGGAGCCCGATTATGGATGCCCTTGCCTGCTAAATAAAGCCGTTTTCTTATTACCTTGTAGGTGATGGTGGAGCTTCTGATTAGTTTTAAAATGTAAGGATATGTCTTTTAAAAAGAACACTGGCAGTAGGGTGGTCTGGGTTGGAGAGTGGTATGTCTGTCCCCATCTCCAGAATTAACCTGAGGCCAGTAGTCCTGATCTTTGGAGTTTGGTGAGCCTCACCAAAAATTGTAATTTAAAAGACTACTTTCTTATTTATCTATGCCATCCTAATATGAAATGGTCTTCTGTTTTATCCCCTACCCCCAAGGAAAAGTCTCTAACAGAAGAAGGATGATGTTTCTGCTCCTTTAATCAAAGTTTCAAGTCTGTAATATCAATGTTGCCTTCTTTCTACTATGGTATGTCCACTTGTCCTTCTATTAAATTGAGTTGTTAGCATAATGGAGATGGCTATGTGACACACAAGTGATAAACAAGTAAGAGGTGACAAAATACTTTCCACAGGATTTAGGGTCCTTGTCCCAAATGTCCTCAGTTTCACTTTCAGAATCTTATTAAACTTGAATGCTATGCCATGCATGAAGGATAATATGCCTTGCTGTTAGTAAAATGAGTGCAGTTCCATGGTAATCACCTTAGATTGGCTCAGAACAGCGTACCCACTTCTGCGGCTGCATGGAGAGAACACTGTTGCTTCATATGACAATGTCAATGGAATATGCCATTCTATTAATCTCCAGCCATGGGATACAGAATTTCCTACATAATGTGGTGATCAGCCATTTCTGTTATGATTTTATGGAAAGGGCCAACTGGCTAATGCTTTAATTATTGAGGAGATATTTTCAGTTATAGCAGAGAATTCACTGAGGAGGATGTCTGCATATCTCAAGGACAGCTGGACTACCTTGGAGGGCATTAGAATGTTTGCCTGGGATTTGGAGAGATAACAATTTTTTACCCAGATTAAATTTTTTTTTTTTTGATTATAAAAATTTTTACTGAGGAAATGTAGAAAGCATAAAGTATTTAAACAATTGTGCATTATCCCACCACCCAGGGAAAATCATTGTTTACTGTTTTTTTTTTTATATCCATATTCATATTTACTCCTGTATCAATACTGATATCTTAATCTATGGACATAACTAATAAAATAAGAACAGTGCAGCTAATTTTTATTGAACCTTCAGTATGTCTAAAGTGTTGCTCAAAAATTTGTTCTTATGTTGTCTCATAGATTCCTCACAAAACTCTCTTTGTTAGATACTTCTATTATTGCATTTTATACTCAGAAACCAAAAGATTAAATGACTTAACCAGCAGTCACACAGCTTGTAAGTGGTGGAGCCACTTTTAAACACAAGCTTCAAAACACAAGTCATTAAGAAACACACTGTATTTCCATATATATATATATATATGTATATATTTTAGGTATTATATGTGTGTATATTTGTATACACATATATGTACAATATTTAAAAGTTATATTTAAGTCTGATGGCAGTCTTACTCTTTCTAGTTTCATCCAGATTTCCTATTTAATTCTTTGTTTCTAGTAGTGAAAAATTGCATCTTTTCACTTTAGTAGCGAAAAGTTGAAAATTCCAAATGGTTTACTGTCATAGAAATCTGCTTGGCATACACAACAGGACAAAATTATATTGTGACACGATGTTCTCAGTGTTCAAATTAATTTAAAATAAGTTTTCATTATTGTGTAGCATTTTTATTATATATAAACCCAAGGAGATTTTTTAGTTGTTTTAAAGGGCATTTTATTGCAATCTTTATAACAGGCTATCGTTACAGAATACATAGAACATTAATTGTAAATTCTAGATACTTGTATCTGTATCAATTTTTATTTTTTGATGTAACAGTTTTCAGTTTTGCTTTTGATTTTTTAAAACTGAGCTTTGAAAAATGTTAACACCCATGGACACACGTGCCTATCAGACATAAAGTTTCCACCATCCAACAAAATCCTTTTGTACCCTTTCCTAGACAGTCCCTTGAACAACCCTCAAAAGCTACCATTACCTTGGTATTATTTACTGGGGACTGGTTTTGTCTATTCACAAGTGTTGGTGCTAGTGGCGCTAGAACCCATCTGCCAATGCAGGAAGCATAAGAGATGAGGGTCCAATCCCTAGGTTGGGAACATCCCATGGAGGAGGAAATGGCAACCCACTCCAGTATTCGTGCCTGGAGAATTCCTATGGACAGAGGAGCCTGGCTGGCTACAGTCCATAGGGTCACAAAGAATCAGACACAACTGAAGCAACTTAGCACATGCAGTTTTGTCTACTTTAACCTAGAATCATACAGTAGGCACTCTTTTGAGTAGAGTATAATTTGGTTTTATGTCAAGGACTCAGTTCCAAAGCTGGAGTCACAAACTATGTGTTTGAGGGCAAATACAGACAATTGCCTGTCTTTTGAATAAAGTTTTATTGAAACACACATAGTCCTTTGTTTACTTATTGTCTATGGCACCTTGAGTACTTCGGTGGCAGAGCTGAGTATTTGTGATAGAGATCATACAGCCTGTGATACCAATGTCTAAAATATTTACTATCTTCACAGTTTATAAATTCTGAAATAAGTATAATATTGTTGAAATCTCAGGAAAGCTGAAAGAAGTGGAGGTAGATAAAGTTGGAACTTGATTATGGACACCTGAGCCTGTTATGTAAAACATTTTCCACTTTATCTATAGGTGATTAGAAAGTTCTGATGGATTTTAAGTTGAAAGATTGAATTTCTTCCACTAAGCATAAGTTTTCTGAGATTCACTCATGTTGTTTCTTCTATCAGTAGTTCATTCTTCTTTACCATCTAGTAGTGTTCCATGGTGTATGTGTATGATCAGTCGTGTCTAACTTTTTGTGACCCCATGGACCGTAGCCCACCAGGCTCCTCTGTCCATGGAATTTTTCAGGCAAGAATACTGGAGTGGGTTGCCATGTCCTACTCCAGGGGATTTCCCCAACCCAGGTATCTAAACTGCATCTCTTGAGTCTCCTGCATTGGCAGGCAGATTCTTTACTACTGCACCATCTATGGTATGAATATATTATTCTTTGTTGATAGATATATGGATAGCTTCCAACTTTTTTTTATTGTAGAGAGTCCTACAAGAACATTCTTGTACAAGTCATTTTGTGGACATGTACTCTCCTTTACCTTGAGAAATTCTCAAGAATGAAATTACTGGATCAAAAGCTAAGTATGTTTAATTTTATATGAAATTTCCAAATCATTTTCCAAAGTGTCTGTATCATTTTACATTCCTGTCAACAATGCAAAAAAGTTCCAAAGGTTCACTAAAATGTAATGGTGTTCTGGTGTGTAGTGGTACTTTATTAGAGGATTAAATTTTTTTTCCTTCATCTCTAATGATGTTTAACATTTTTTAATGACTACATTGGCCATTTGTACATTTCCTTCTGTAAAGTGTCTGCTTATGTCTTTTACTCATTTTAAATTGTTTACATTTTTATCATTGAGTTATAAAAGTTTCTTATTTATTCTAGATATAAATCCTTTGTCAGATGTGTGTCACAAATTTTCCTCCTAGCCTGTGGCTTATTAATTCAGATTTAATGGTGTCTTTTGAAGAGAAACTATTGCACTTCATAAAGTCTAATTTATCAGTAGTTTCCTTTGTTATTGCTTTCTTGGCTCTTAGAAATTGTTGTTTACCTCCAAGTCATGAAAATAATTCTAAATATTTTAAAACGAGTTTTATAGTTTCCGCATTCTTTAAGGACTGTCGTCTATACTGAACTAGTTTTTGTGCAGGGTAAGAGATATAGGCTAAGCTTATCTTTCTCTGGCTCATATAGTTCAATTTACTGAAAAGATTTTCCTTTCCTCATTAAGCTACTTTGGTGCATGTTGAAAAGACCATGATGACATGTGGTTACTTCTTTTATATTAAGATCTTTGTTTGTACTTATGTCAGCATTATACTTGATTGATGTGTTAACTATAAGTCTTTAAGACAAGTATTGTGTTTTTTTCAACTTTGTTATATTTCAAGAGTATTTTTGATACTCTGGGTCTTCATTGTCATATAAATTTAAAATTCAACTTGTCAATATCTAAAAACAATTCTCCTGGGAATTTTATTGGACAGCATTGAGTCTACTTATTAGTCAGAGTATAAGGAGTATGTTAATAATATTGAGTCTTCTGTTTCATAAACATGATATATATCTCTTAATTAAGGTCTTCATCAATTTCTCTCAGCAATGTTTTTTCATTTTTAAAACAGTAGTTTCACTCATTTTTACTTAATGTATTCCTAAATTATTTTACATTTTTGAGTCTATGATTTAAGTTTCTCTTTAAATTGCCATTATGATATACACAAATACAGCTTATCTTTATTTATTGACCTTCTATAATTCAACCTTGTTAAATTTGCTTATTATTTGTAGCAGATTTTTAGGATTTCTTAGTATTCTGTGTCTAAAATTATGTCATCTCTGGATAATGTTTTCATTTTTCTTTTGACTGTGGATAAATTTACTTTGATTTTTAGCCTTTTGCTTTGAATTATGCTTTGAGTACAATGTTGATTAGAAATATAATTGTGACTTGTTTCCAATTTTATGTAGACTAGGAACTTCAGTTTCTTATTAATACATATAATGCTTATTTTTTACTATTTATTTTTATTGAATTTGATTTACAGTATAATCATAGCTTCAATGTACAGATCAGATCAGATCAGTCGCTCAGTCGTGTCCGACTCTTTGTGACCCCATGAATCGCAGCACGCCAGGCCTCCCTGTCCATCACCAACTCCCGGAGTTCACTCAAACTCATGTCCATCGAGTCAGAGATGCCATCCAGCCATCTCATCCTCTGTTGTCCCCTTCTCCTCCTGCCCCCAATCCCTCCCAGCATCAGAGTCTTTTCCAATGAGTCAACTCTTCACATGAGGTGGCCAAAGTACTGGAGTTTCAGCTTCAGCATCATTCCTTCCAAAGAAATCCCAGGGCTGATCTCCTTCAGAATGGACTGGTTGGATCTCCTTGCAGTCCAAGGGACTCTCAAGAGTCTTCTCCAACACCACAGTTCAAAAGCATCAATTCTTTGGTGCTCAGCCTTCTTCACAGTCCAACTCTCACATCCATACACGACCACTGGAAAAACCATAGCCTTGACTAGACAAACCTTTGTTGGCAAAGTAATATCTCTGCTTTTGGTTGGTCATAACTTTCCTTCCAAGGAGTAAGCGTCTTTTAATTTCATGGCTGCAGTCACCACCTGTAGTGATTTTGGAGCCCAGAAAAATTAAGTCTGACACCGTTTCCACTGTTTCCCCATCTATTTCCCATGAAGTGGTGGGACCGGATGCCATGATCTTCGTTTCCTGAATGTTGAGCTTTAAGCCAACTTTTTCACTCTCCACTTTCACTTTCATCAAAAGGCTTTTGAGTTCCTCTTCACTTTCATCAAGAGGCTTTTGAGTTCCTCTTCACTTTCTGCCATAAGGGTGGTGTCATCTGCATATCTGAGGTTATTAATATTTCTCCCAGCAATCTCGATTCCAGCTTGTGCTTCTTCCAGTCCAGCGTTTCTCATGATGTACTCTGCATATAAGTTAAATAAGCAGGGTGACAATACACAGCCTTGACGTACTCCTTTTCCTATTTGGAACCAGTCTGTTGTTCCATGTCCAGTTCTAACTGTTGCT
>NW_011494788.1:1527566-1528265 GCF_000754665.1 Bison bison bison
AGCATTCTTTGGCATTGCTTTTCTTTGGGATTGGAATGAAAACTGACATTTTCCAGTCCTGTGGCCACTAGTGAGTTTTCCATATTTGCTGGCATATTGAGTGCAGCACTTTCACAGCTTCATCTTTCAGGATTTGGAATAGCTCAACTGGAATTCCATCACCTCCACTAGCTTTGTTCATAGTGATGCTTTCTAAGGCCCACTTGACTTCACATTCCAGGATGTCTGGCTCTAGGTCAGTGACCACACCATCATGATTATCTGGGTCATGAAGATCTTTTTGTACCATTCTTCTGTGTATTCTTGCCATCTCTTCTTAATATCTTCTGCTTCTGTTAGGTCCCTACCATTTCTGTCCTTTATCGAGCCCATCCTTACATGAAATGTTCCTCTGGTATCTCTGGTTTTCTTGAAGAGATCCCTAGTCTTTCCCATTCTGTTGTTTTCCTCTATTTCTTTGCATTGATCGCTGAGGAAGGCTTTCTTATCTCTTCTTGCTATTCTTTGGAACTCTGCATTCAGATGTGTATATCTTTCCTTTTCTCCTTTGCTTTTCGCGTCTCTTCTTTTCACAGCTATTTGTAAGGCCTCCGCAGACAGCCATTTTGCTTTTTTGCATTTCTTTTCCATGGGAATGGTCTTGATCCCTGTCTCCTGTAAAATGTCACGAACCTCATTCCATAGTTCATCAGGCACTCT
>NW_011494788.1:1528365-1528878 GCF_000754665.1 Bison bison bison
GGTGGTGTCATCTGCATATCTGAGGTTATTAATATTTCTCCCAGCAATCTCGATTCCAGCTTGTGCTTCTTCCAGTCCAGCGTTTCTCATGATGTACTCTGCATATAAGTTAAATAAGCAGGGTGACAATACACAGCCTTGACGTACTCCTTTTCCTATTTGGAACCAGTCTGTTGTTCCATGTCCAGTTCTAACTGTTGCTTCCTGACCTGCATACAGATTTCTAAAGAGGCAGATCAGGTGGTCTGGTATTCCCATCTCTTTTAGAATTTCCACAGTTTATTCTGATCCACACAGTCAAAGGCTTTGGCATAGTCAATAAAGCAGAAATAGATGTTTTTCTGGAACTCTCTTGCTTTTTCCATGATCCAGCAGATGTTGGCAATTTGATATCTGGTTCCTCTGCCTTTTCTAAAGCCAGCTTGAACATCAGGAAGTTCACGGTTCACATATTGCTGAAGCCTGGCTTGGAGAATTTTGAGCATTACTTTACAAGCGTGTGAGATGAGTGCA
>NW_011494788.1:1528978-1557391 GCF_000754665.1 Bison bison bison
CCACAGTCAGCTCCTGGTCTTGTTTTTGCTGACTGTATAGAGCTGTCTCCACCTTTGGCTGCAAAGAATTTAATCAGTCTGATTTTGGTGTTGACCATCTGGTGATGTCCATGTATAGAATCTTCTCTTGTGTTGTTGGAAGAGGGTGTTTGCTATGACCAGTGCATTTTCTTGGCAAAACTCTATTAGTCTTTGCACTGCTTCATTCCGTATTCTAAGGCCAAATTTGCCTGTTAGTCTACTGGAGAAGGGAATGGCAAACCA
Source organism: Bison bison bison (assembly GCF_000754665.1). Classification (NCBI taxonomy): domain Eukaryota; kingdom Metazoa; phylum Chordata; class Mammalia; order Artiodactyla; family Bovidae; genus Bison; species Bison bison. Next base: position 1,529,243 of record NW_011494788.1, read on the forward strand.
CTTCAGTATTCTTGCCTTGAGAACCCCATGAACAGTATGAATAGGCAAAATGATAGGATACTGAAAGAGAAACTCCCCAGGTCAGTAGGTGCCCCATATGCTACTGGAGATCAGTGGAGAAATAACTCCAGAAAGAATGAAGGGATGGAGCCAATGCAAAAACAATACGCAGCTGTGGATGTGACTGGTGATAGAAGCAAGGTCTGATGCTGTAAAGAGCAATATTGCATAGGAACCTGGAATGTCAGGTCCATGAATCAAGGCAAATTGGAAGTGGTCAAACAAGAGATTGCAGGAGTGAATGTCAACATTCTAGGAATCAGCGAACTGAAATGGACTGGAATGGGTGAATATAACTCAGATGACCATGATATCTACTACCGTGGGCAGGAATACCTCAGAAGAAATGGAGTGGCCATCATGGTCAACAAAAGAGTCCATAATGCAGTACTTGGATGCAATCTCAAAAACGACAGAATGATCTCTGTTCATTTCCAAGACAAACCATTCAATATCACAGTAATCCAAGTCTATGCCCCAACCAGTAATGCTGAAGAAGCTGAAGTTGAACGGTTCTATGAAGACCTACAAGACCTTTTAGAACTAACCCCCCCTCCAAAAAAAAAAGATGTCCTTTTCAATGTACACCATAATATTAAATAGTTTTATAGATCATATACCATTTAAAGTTATTGCAAAATAATGGTTATATTTCCTAGGCTATATAATGTATCTTTGCTGCTTTTATATTTTATACATGGTAGTTTGCATCTCTTAGTTCAATATCCTTATCTTGGTCTTTCCTCATTTTTTCTTCCCACTGGTAGTCACTGGTGTGTTCCCTTTATCTATAGGTTGTTTTAAATTTGCTATATACATTTATATTAGATTCCAAATATAAGTGAAAACATACAGTATTTGACTTTCTCTGTTTTATTTCACTAAGCATAACTCTCTCTAGTTGTTCAGTCACTCAGATGTATCCAACACTTTGCAATCCCATGGACTACAGCACACCTGGCTTCCTTGTCCTTCACCATCTCCCAGAGCTTGCTCAAACTCATGTCCATTGAATCGGTGATGCCATCCAACCATCTCATCCTCTGTCATCCCCTTCTCCTCCTGCCTTCAGTCTTCCCTAGCATCAGGGTCTTTCCCAAGGAGTCACATCAGGTAAAGCTCCAAAGTATTGGAGCTTCAGCTTCAGTATCATTCTTTCCAATGAATATTCAAGGTCTATTTTCTTTAGGATCGACTGGTTTGATCTCCTTGCAATCCAAGGCACTCTCAAGAGACTTCTCCAATGCCACAGTTTGAAAGCATCAATTCTTCAGTGCTCAGCCTTCTTTATGGGCCAGTTGTCACATCCATACATGACTACTGGAAAACCCAATAGCTTTAACTAGTTGGACCTGGTGTCGGCAAAGTGATATCTCTGCTTTTTAATAGCTGTCTAGGTTTGTCATGGCTTTTACTCCAAGGAGCAAGTGTCTTTTAATTTCATGGCTTCAGTCACCATCTACAGTGATTTTGGAGCCTGAGAAAATAAAGTCTGTCACTGTTTCCATTGTTTCTTCATCTATTTGCCATGAAGTGATGGGACCATATGCCATGATCTTAATTTTTTCACTCTCCTCTTTTACCTTCATCAAGAGGCTCTTTAATTCCTTTTCACTTTCTGCCATTAGGGTGGTATCACATGTATATCTCAGGTTATTGTTATTTCTCCTGGCAATCTTGATTCCAGCTTGTGCTTCATCCAGCCTGACATTTCTCATGATGTACTCTGCATATAAGGTAAATAAACAGGGTAACTATATACAGTCTTAACGTACTCTTTTCCTAGTTTTGAACCAGTCCATTGTTCCATGTTCATTTCTAACTGTTGCTTCTTGACCTGCATACAGGTTTCACAGGAGGCAGGTAAAGTGATCTGGTATTCACATCTCTTGAAGAATTTCCCACCTTTGATGTGATTCACACAGTCAAAGACTTTAGTGTAGTGAATGAAGCAGAAGTAGATATTTTTATGGAATTCCCTTGCTCTTTTATTTGGCCCAATGGATGTTAGCAATTTGATCTATGGTTCCTCTGCCTTTTCTAAATCCAGCTTTTACATCTGGAAGTTCTCAGTTCATATACTGTTGAAGTCTAACTAAAGAATTTTGAGCATTACATTGATAGCATGTGAATTGAGTGCAATTGTGCAGTAGTTTGAACATTTTTTGTCACTGCCCTTTGGGATTGGAATGGGAACTGACCTTTTCCAGTCCTGTGACCACTGCTGAGTTTTCCAAATTTGCTGGCATATTGGGTGCAGTACTTTCACAGCATCATCTTTTAGGATTTGGGATAGCTCAGCTGGAATTCCATCACCTCCATTAGCTTTGTTTGTAATGATGCTTCTTAGGATCTACTTGACTTCATACTCCAGGATGTCTGGCTCTAGGTGAGTGATCACACCATTATGGTTATTCTGGTCCTTTTAGATCTTTTTGTACAGTTCTTCTGTGTATTCTTGCCACCTTTTCCTAATATCTTCTGCTTTTGTTAGATCCGTACTGTTTCTGTCCTTTATTGTGCCCATCTTTGCATGAAATGTTTCCTTGCTATCTCTAATCTTCTCGAAATGATCTCTAGTCTTTCCCATTCTATTGTTTTCCTCTATTTCTTTGCATTGTTCACTTAAGAAGGCTTTATTATCTCTTCTTGCTATTCTTTGGAATTCTGCATTCAGATGGCTATATCTTTCCTTTTCTCTGGGCCCACCCTCATTGTTGCAAATGGCAGAATTTCACTCTTTTGATGGCTGTATATTATAGTAATATAATATAATATTCATCTCTTTATAGATTCTTTTTAAAAATTTATTTATTTTTTAGTTGAAGGCTAATTGCTTTACAGGATTGTGTTAGTTTCTGCCAAACATCAACATGTATCAGCTATAGGTATGCATATGTCTCCTTGCTCTTGAACCTCCCTCCCACCTCTCTTCCAAAATCCCACCCTTCTAGGTTACAGAGCCCTGGTTTGAGATCCTTGAGTCATATGGCAAATTCCCTTTGGCTGTCTATTTTACATATGGTAATATGTTCCCTGGTTACTCTTTCCATACATCCTATACTCTTCTTCCTCCCCCCTCCCTTGTCCACCATCCTGTTCTCCATGTGTCTCCATTGCTGCCCTGCAAATAACTTCATCAGTGCCATCTTCCCAGATTCCACATACATGGATCAGTATATGATACTTATTTTTCTCCTTGTGATTTACATCCCTCTGTATAATAGATGTTAGGTTCTTCTGCCTCATTAGAACTGACCCAAATGTGTTCTTTTTATAGCTGAGTAATCTTCCATTGTGTATATGTGCCACAGCTCCTTTATCCATTAATCTGTTGATGGACATCTAGGTTGCTTCCATGTTCTAGCTATTGGAAATACTGCTACTATGAACATTGGGATACATGTGTTTTCTTCAATTTTGGTTTCCTCAGGGTGTGTGCCTAGGAGTGGGATTTCTGGGTCACATGGTAGTTTTATTCCTAGTTTTTAAAGGAGTCTCCACACAATCTTCCATTGTGGCTGTATCAATTTACATTTCCACTGATAGTGCAAGGAGGTTCCCTTTTCTTCACGCCCTCTCCAGCATTTATTGTTTATAGATTTTTTTTTTCATTAGAAACAAAGTTTTATTTAAGGTAGACACAACAGTGCAGAACAGAAACACCATTTCACTTTTACATACAGACACAGCAGCCTTGGTGTTCAGCCTTTCAACTCTCCTTAAATATCAGCATGGTCAGAAAGCAGGGCGTGGACAGGTTTTATTTATTTATTGTTTTATTTATTGCTTATAGATTTTTTGATCTGACTGCCCATTTTTTGATCTGAAAGGCCATTCTGACTTGTGTGAGGTGATATCTCATTGTAGTTTTGATTAGCATTTCTCTAACAATGAGTGATGTTAAGCATCTTTTCATGTGTTTGTTAGCCACCTGTATGTCTTTGGAAAAATATCTGTTTAGGTCTTTTTCCCACTTTTTGATTGGGTTGTTTGATTTTTTGGTATTGATTTGTATGAGCTGCTTATATATTTTGGAAATTAATCCTTTGTTTCATTCAACAAAATAAGTCCATTGTTTCATTTGCTATTATTTTCTCCCATTCTGAGGGTTGTCTTTTCATATTGTTTTTAGTTTCCTTTGCTGTTCAAAAACTTTTAAGTTTAATTAGGTCCCACTTGTTTGTTTTTATTACTATTACTCTAGGAGGTAGGTCATAGGGGATCTTGTGATTTATGTCATCAAGTGTTCTGCCTATGTTTTCCTCTAAGAGTTTTATAGTTTCTGTTCATCTTCTTTATCAGTTCTTCTGTTGATGGACACTTAAGTTGTTTCCATATCTTGGTTGTTGTAAATAATGATGCTATGAACATTGGGGTCATGTATCTTTTCAAATTAGTGTTTTCATTTTCTTTGAATATGTACTAAGGACTGAATGTGATGAGTCATGTGGTAGTTTTACTGTTAGATTTTAGAGGAAGCTCCATACTGTTTTTTTGAAAAGGAAATGGCAACCCACTCCAATATTCTTGCCTAGGGAACCCCAAGGACAGAGAAGCCTGGTGGGCTGCCATCTATGGGGTCTCACAGAGTTGGACATGACTGAAGCACTTAGCAGCAGCAGCAACCATACTGTTTTTCCATAGGGGCTGTACCAATTTTACATTCCAACCAACAGTGTAATAGGATTACTTTTCCCCACATCCTCAGCAACATTTGCTATTTGTGGTCTTCTTTTTTACATTTTATTTTTAATTGAAGTATAGTTGATGTACAATATTATGTAAGTTACAGGTGTACATTATAGTGATTCAAAATTTTAAAGGTTATATTCCATTTGTAATTATTATAAAATATTTGATATATCCCCTGTGCTGTACAATATATCTCTGTAGCTTATTTTTTTAATATAAATTTATTTATTTTAATTGTAGGCTAATTACTTTGCAATATTGTATTGGTTTTGCCATACATCAACATGAATCCGCCACAGGTGTACACGTGTTCCCCATCATGAACCCCCCCTCCCACCTCCATCCCTGTACCATCCCTCTGGGTCATCCCAGTGCACCAGCCCCAAGCATCCTGTATCATGCATTGAACCTGGACTGGTGATTCGTTTCATATATGATATTATACATGTTTCAATGCCATTCTCCCAAATCATCTCACCCTCTCCCTCTCCCACAGAGTACAAAAGACTCTTCTATACATCTGTGTCTCTTTTGCTGTCTCCCATACAGGGTTATCATTACCATCTTTTTAAATTCCATATATATGCGTTAGTATACTGTGTTGGTGTTTTTCTTTCTGGCTTACTTCACTCGGCTCCAGTTTCATCCACCTCATTAGAACGGATTCAAATGTATTCTTTTTAATGGCTGAATAATACTCCATTGTGTATATGTACCACAGCTTTCTTATTCATTCATCTGCCTATGGACATCTAGGTTGCTTCTATGTCCTGGCTATTGTAAACAGTGCTGTGATGAACATTGGGGTACACGTGTCTCTTTCAATTCTGGTTTCCTCGGTGTGTTTGCCCAGCACTGGGATTGCTGGGTCATAAGGCAGTTCTCTGGTGGGCTGCCATCCATTGGGTCACACAGAGTTGGACACGACTGAAATGACTTAGCAGCAGCAGCAGCAGCAGCAGCAAGGCAGTTCTATTTCTATTTTTTAAGGGATCTCCACACTGTTCTCCATAGTGGCTGTACTAGTTTGCATTCCCACCAACAGTGTAAGAGGGTTCCCTTTTCTCCACACCCTCTCCAGCATTTATTGCTTGTAGATTTTTGGATAGCAGCCATTCTGACTGGTGTGAAGTGGTACCTCACTGTGGTTTTGATTTGAATTTCTCTGATAATGAGTGATGTTGAGCATCTTTTCATGTGTTTGTTAGCCATCTGTATGTCTTCTTTGGAGAAATGTCTGTTTAGTTCTTTGGCCCATTTTTTGATTGGGTCGTTTATTTTTCTGGAATTGAGCTGCAGGAGTTGTTCGTATATTTTTGAGATCAGTTCTTTGTCAGAAGCTTCATTTGCTGTTATTTTCTCTCATTATGAAGGCTGTCTTTTCACCTTGCTTATTGTTTCCTTTGTTGTGCAGAATCTTTTAAGTTTAATTAGGTCCCATTTGCTTATTTTTGCTTTTATTTCCAATATTCTGGGAGGTGGGTCATAGAGGATCCTGCTGTGATGTATGTCACAGAGTGTCTTGCCTATGTTCTCCTCTAGGAGTTTTATAGTTTCTGGTCTTACATTTAGATCCGTAATCCATTTTGAGTTTATTTTTGTGTATGGTGTTAGAAAGTGTTCTCGTTTCATTCCTTTACAAGTGGTTGACCAGTTTCCAAGCACCATTTGTTAAAGAGATTGTCTTTTCTGCATTGTATATCCTCGCCTCCTTTGTCAAAGATAAGGTGTCCATAGGTGCATGGATGTATCTCTGGGCTTTCTATTTTGTTCCATTGATCTATGTTTCTGTCTTTGTGCCAGTACCATACTGTCTTGATGACTGTGGCTTTTTAGTAGAGGCTGAAGTCAGGCAGGTTGATTCCTCCAGTTCCAGTCTTCTTTCTTAAGATTGCTTTGGCTATTTGAGATTTTTTGTATTTCCATAAAAAATTGTGAGATTATTTGTTCTAGCTCTGTGAAAAATACCATTGGTAGCTTGATAGGGATTGCATTGAATCTATAGATTTCTTTGGGTAGTATACTGATTTTCACTATATTGATTCTTCCAATCCATGAACATGGTATATTTCTCCATCTATTAGGGTCCTCTTTGATTTCTTTCACCAGTGTTTTATAGTTTTCTATATATAGGTCTTTAGTTTCTTTAGGTAGATATATTCCTAAGTATTTTATTCTTTTCCTTGCAATGGTGAATGGAATTGTTTCCTTAATTTCTCTATTTTCTCATTATTAGTGTATAGGAATGCAAGGGATTTCTGTGTGTTGACTTTATATCCTGCAACTTTACTATAATCATTGATTAGTTCTAGTAATTTTCTGGTGGAGTCTTTAGGGTTTTCTATGTAGAGGATCATGTCATCTGCAAACAGTGAGAGTTTTACTTCTTCTTTTCCAATCTGGATTCATTTTATTTCTTTTTCTGCTCTGATTGCTGTGGCCAAAACTTCCAAGACTATGTTGAATAGTAGTAGTGAAAGTGGGCACCCTTGTCTTGTTCCTGACTTTAGGGGAAATGCTTTGAATTTTTCACCATTGAGGATAATGTTTGCTGTGGGTTTGTCATATATAGCTTTTATTATGTTGCAATATATTCCTTCTATTCCTACTTTCTGGAGAGTTTTTATCATAAATGGATGTTGAATTTTGTCAAAGGCTTTCTCTGCATCTATTGAGATAATCATATGGCTTTTATTTTTCAACTTGCTAATGTGGTGTATTACATTGATTGATTTGTGGATATTGAAGAATCCTTGCATCCCTGGGATAAAGCCCACTTGGTCATGGTGTATGATCTTTTAATGTGTTGTTGGATTCTGATTACTAGAATTTTGTTAAGGATTTTTGCATCTATGTTTATCAGTGTTATTGGCCTGTAGTTTTCTTTATTTGTGGCATCTTTGTCAGGTTTTGGTATTAGGGTGATGGTGGCCTCATAGAATGAGTTTGGAAGTTTACCTTCCTCTGCAATTTTCTGGAAGAGTTTGAGTAGGATAGGTGTTATCTCTTCTCTAAATTTTTGGTAGAATTCAGCTGTGAAGCCATCTGGACCTGGGCTTTTGTTTGCTGGAAGATTTCTGATTACATTTTCAATTTCTGTGCTTGTGATGGTTCTGTGAAGATTTTCTATTTCTTCCTGGTTCAGTTTTGGAAAGTCATACTTGTCTAAGAATTTGTCCATTTCTTCCAAGTTGTCCGTTTTATTGGCATATAATTGCTGATAGCAGTCTCTTATGATCCTTTGTATTTGTGTGTTGTCTGTTGTGATCTCTCCATTTTTATTTCTAATTTTATTGATTTGATTTTTCTCCCTTTGTTTCTTGATGAGTCTGGCTAATGGTTTGTCAATTTTATTTATCCTTTCAAAGAACCAGCTTTTGGCTTTGTTGATTTATGCTATGGTCTCTTTTGTTTCTTTTGCATTTATTTCTGCCCTAATTTTTAAGATTTCTTTCCTTCTACTAACATTAGGGTTCTTCATTTCTTCCTTTTCTAGTTGCTTTAGGTGTAGAGTTAGGTTATTTATTTGACTTTTTTCTTATTTCTTGAGGTATACCTGTATTGCTATGAACCTTCCCCTTAGCACTGCTTTTACAGTGTCCCACAGGTTTTGGGTTGTTGCGTTTTCATTTTCATTCGTTTCTATGCATATTTAGATTTCTTTTTTGATTTCTTCTGTGATTTGTTTGTTATTCAGCAGCGTGTTGTTCAGTCTCCATATGTTGGAATTTTTAATAGTTTTTCTCCTGTAATTGAGATCTAATCTTACTGCATTGTGGTCAGAAAAGATGCTTGGAATGATTTCAATTTTTTTGAATTTACCAAGGCTAGATTTATGGCCCAGGATGTGATCTATCCTGGAGAAGGTTCTGTGTGCACTTGAGAAAAAGGTGAAATTCATGTTTTGTGGTGAAATGTCCTATAGATATCAATTAGGTCTAACTGGTCTACTGTATCATTTAAAGTTTGTGTTTCCTCATTAATTTCCTGTTTAGTTGATCTATCCATAGGTGTGAGTGGGGTATTAAAGTCTCCCACTATTATTGTGTTATTGTTAATTTCCCATTTCATACTTGTTAGCATTTGTCTTACATATGGTGGTGCTCCTATGTTGGGTGCATATATATTTATAATTGTTATAGCTTCTTCTTGGATTGACCCTTTGATCATTATGTAGTGTCCTTCTTTGTCTCTTTTCACAGCCTTTGCCTTAAAGTCTATTTTATCTGATAAGAGTATTGCTACTCCTGCTTTCTTTTGGTCTCTATTTGCGTGGAATATCTTTTTCCAGCCCTTCACTTTCAGTCTGTGTGTGTCCCCTGTTTTGAGGTGGGTCTCTTGTAGACAACATATATAGAGGTCTTGTTTTTGTATCCATTCAGCCAGTCTTTGTCTTTTGTTTGGGACATTCAACCCATTTACGTTTAAGGTAATTATTGATAAGTATGATCCCGTTACCATTTACTTTATTGTTTTGGGTTCAAGTTTATACACCCTTTATGTATTTCCTGTGTAGAGAAGATCCTTTAACATTTGTTGGAAAGCTGGTTTGGTGGTGCTGAATTCTCTCAGTGTTTGCTTGTCTGTAAAGCTTTTGATTTCTCCTTCATATTTGAATGAGATCCTTGATGGGTACAGTAATCTGGGCTGTAGGTTATTTTCTTTCATCACTTTAAGTATGTCCTGCCATTCTCTCCTGGCCTGAAGAGTTTCTATTGAAAGATCAGCTGTTATCCTTATGGGAATCCCCTTGTGTGTTGTTGTTTTTCCCTTGCTGCTTTTTAATATTTGTTCTTTGTGTTTGATATTTGTTAATTTGATTAATATGTGTCTTGGGGAAGAAAAGTTGTCACCAACCTAGATAGCATATTGAAAAGCAGAGACATTACTTTGCCAACAAAGGTCCATCTAGTCAAGGCTATGGTTTTTCCAGTGGTCGTGTATGGATGTGAGAGTTGGACTGTGAAGAAAGTTGAGGACTAAAGAATTGATGCTTTTGACTATGGTCTTTGAGAAGACTCTTGAGAGTTCCTTGGTCTGCAAGGAGATCCAACCAGTCCATTCTGAAAGAGATCAGCCCTGGGATTTCTTTGAAGGGAATGATGCTGAAGCTGAAACTCCAGTACTTTGGCCATCTCATGCGACGAGTTGACTCATTGAAAAGACTCTGATGCTGGCAGGGATTGGGGGCAGGAGAAAAAGGAGACGACAGAGGATGAGATGGTTGGATGGCATCTCTGACTCGATGGACGTGAGTCTGAGTGAACTCCGGGAGATGGTGATGGACAGGGAGGCCTGGTGTGCTGCAATTCATGGGGTTGCAAAGAGTTGGACAAGACTGAGTGACTGAACTGAACTGAACTGGGGTGTTTTGCCTTGGGTTTGTCCTGTTTGGGACTCTCTGGGTTTCTTGGACTTGGGTGATTATTTCCTTCCCCATTTTAGGGAAGTTTTCAACTATTATCTCCTCAAGTATTTTCTCATGGTCTTTCTTTTTGTCTTCTTCTTCTGGGACTACTATGATTTGAATGTTGGGGCATTTAACATTGTCCTGGAGATCTCTGAGATTGTCCTCATTTCTGTTAATTCATTTTTCTTTTTTCCTCTCTGATTCATTTGCTTCTACCATTTTATCTTCTACCTCACTAATCCTATCTTCTTGCTCTATTATTCTACTATTTGTTTCCTCAAGAGTGTTTTTGTTCTCATTTATTGCATTATTCATTATATACTGACTCTTTTTTATTTCTTCTAGGTCCTTGTTAAACCTTTCTTGAATCTTCTCAGTCCTTGTCTCCAGGCTATTTATCTGTGATTCCATTTTTATTTTGAGGTTTTGGATCATTTTCACTATCATTGATCAGAATTCCTTATCAGGGAGATTCCCTATCTCTTCCTCTTTCATTTGGTTTGGTGGGCATTTATCCTGTTCCTTTATCTGCTGGGTATTTCTATGTCTTTTCATCCTGTTTATATTGCTGTATTTGCAGTGGCCTTTCTGTATTCTGGCAGTTTGTTGAATTCTCTTTATTGTGGAGTTTCCTCACTGTGAGTGGGATTGTGCTGGTGGCTTGTCAAGGTTTCCTGGTTAGGGAAGCTTGTGTCGGTGTTCTGGTGGGTGGAGCTGGATTTCTTCTCTCTGGAGTGCAGTAAAGTGTCCAGTAATGAGTTATGAGATGTCAGTGGGTTTGGAGTGACTTTGGGCAGCCTGTATATTGAAGCTCAGGGCTGTGTTCCTGTGTTGCTGGAGAATTTGTGTGGTATGTCTTGCTCTGGAACTTGTTGGCCCTTGGGTGGTGCTTGGTTTCAGTGTAGGTATGGAGGCGTTTGATGAGCTCCTGTTGATTAATGTTCCCTGGTGTCAGGAGTTTCTGGTGTTCTCAGGATTTGGACTTAAGCCTCCTGCTTCTGGTTTTCAGTCTTATTTTTACAGTAGCCTCAAGATTTCTCCATCTACACAGCTCCATTGATAAAACATCTAGGTTAAAGATTAAAAGTTTCTCCACAGTGAGGGACACCTAGAGAGGTTCACAGAGTTACATGGAGAAGAGAAGAGGGAGGCGGGAGTTAGAGGTGACCCGAATGAGATGAGGTGGAATCAAAAGAGGACAGAGCAAGCTAGCCAGTAATCACTTCCTTATGTGTACTCCACAGTCTGGAACCACTCAGAGATGTTCACGGAGTTATACAGAGACGAGAAGAGGGAGGAAAGAGACAGAGGTGGCCAGGAGGATAAGGGGGGGAATCAAAAGGAGCGAGATAGATCCAGCCAGTAATCAGTTCCCTAAGTGTTCTCAACTGTCTGGAACACACAAAGAGATTCACAGAGTTGGGTAGAGAAGAGAAGAGGGAGGGAGGAGATAGAGGTGACCTAGTGGAGAAAAACAGAGTCCAAAGTGGAAGAGAGCAGTCAAGCCAGTAATCTCACTCCCAAGTAAAAATGGGTATTGAAGATTGGGTTTTTAAAGGTACTAAATTGATAACAAATACCAAAAAGCAAAGACTAAAAATCTAGAGTAGAGGTTGTATTTTCAAAAATACAATATTAAAGAAAAAAAAGTTACAAAAATTATAAAAAATATATATTATGAAGTTTGCTTTAAAAAATAAGGTCTCTCTTTTATTTTTTGCAAAATAATAGTAGGTTATAAAAATGAAAATTAAAGGAGTAATAGAGGACTTTAAAATAATTAAAAAAAGAATGATAGTAAAAATAGTAAAAATATATCTAGGACTTTTTCTGGTGGTGTTGTGGACAGTGAGGGATCAGTTCATTTTCAGATAGTTCCTTGGTCTGGCTTATATTTTTCAAGATCTATAGACCCCTTCCTATGTAGTCGGTACTAACTACAGGGTTTTAATCTATTGCACCTGTCACTTCCAAGGCAGTTTCCTCTGTTTTAGCTTCTGTTTGTTGGTCTCTTCAGTGTCTGATTTCCGCCCTGACACAAGGAGGCGGTGGTGGACACTTTTTTAGGCTCACTGTGGGGAGGGAGGGACATTGCAAACAAATAACACTGGCATGTGCTCGCAGTGTCTCAGCCACACTGGGCCTGCCCCCACTCATGGTGTGTGTACCCTCTCTGCCCACACAGCTCAGGCTCTAGGTTGCTCTGCTGGGAACTGTCTGAGGCGGGCCCTGGGCTGCATGCACCTCCCAGGTCTAAGCCGCTCAGGTTCAGGCACTCAGGTAGTCCTCAGAGGCGCAGACTCGTTAGGGCCTGCGTTTTGTGCCCTCCCCAGGTCCGAGCAGCTCAGGTGATGAGGTGTTTGGCGAGCGTGGTTGCTGTGACTTATTGCCTCCTCCATCCCTGCCACTCGGTTTTCTGGGTGTACAACCAGCGCACCTTCTCAGGTGGATGTTGACTGTCCAGGACCCCAAGAAGTCTTAGTTAGCAAAGAAGCCTGCTTGAAGTTTGGTAGATAATGCCTCTTTGGGGCTGCGATTGCCCCCTTCCGTCTCTGGCTGCCTGTCACCAGAGGGGGATGGTCTGCAGCTGGCTAGCTCTATTCAGTCCTTTGTTCTGTGAGTGGGTCTGACGGTGTCTTAGTTTAGGGCTTTTCGTGTGGTAGCTAGCCCACAGTCTGGTTTGCTAGCCCAAGTTAGTTCCCTCAGATTGCCCTCGGGACATTCAGGCCCGGTCCTTACTCTAAGCAATGGAGCCCGCGCCACCCTGCCCAGCCCCCGCTTGTTAGTGGCGGGTGCAGGTGTCTGCGCTGCTTCTCCACTGGGGGAGTTACCATTGGGCACGTAATCTGTGGGTTTTAATTATTTATTTTTCCTCCCAGTTATGTTGTCCTCTGTGTTCCAAGGCTTGCCACAGACTTGGCAGTGAGAGTCTTTCCTGGTGTTTGGAAACTTCTTTTTTAAGACTCCCTTTTCGGGATGGAGCTCCGTCCCTACCTCTTTTGTCTCTCTTTTTGTCTTTTATATTTTTTCCTACCTCCTTTCGAAGACAATGGGCTGCTTTTCTGGGTGCCTGATGTCCTTTGCCGGCATTCAGAAGTTGTTTTGTGGAATTTACTCAGCGTTCAAATGTTTTTTTGGTGAATTTGTGGGGGAGAAAGTGGTCTCCCTGTCCTATTCCTCTACCATCTTAGGACCACCTCTGTAGCTTATTCTATATCTAACGTTGTGTAGTTCCTAATCCTCTACCTCTATTTTGCCCGCCCCCTCCCAATGGTAACCACTAGTTTGTTCTCTATATTGATGATTTATCTTTTATTTCTTGTTCCTGATCTACTGCAAAACTTAACATCAGCCTGATGTATTCTCCCATTGTGTTTTCTTTGCAATATTCAGTACTATCACATATTCATTTTGCCAGTCATCAAAGACAAAATTTTTCATCTGAAAGCAAAACAACAGAAAGAACAAGAGCAGTGAACAAAATGTGTTTCAGAACACTCGAAACTCAAGGTAGAATGCACATTTACTGTAAGAAATCAATATGATACTCTTTCACTTGTTTCCTTGGAGCATAAAATGGGGTTCAGAATTTGGGGAAACTATATGTGAACAGTGGATGGATGTACATATGTACATACATACATATGTATGTATGTATACATATACTGTTTTATATGTATACATACATACATATAACATATATACATATGTATATACACACAGTGTGTGATTATTCACTTTTTAGGAAAATATTTCATATGCGAGGTGAAGCCCTCTATGCCGTCATCATGAGTTTTCCACCTTTGAAGCATAGATTATTTGGGAAAATGGTACAATTTAGAGAATAATGAAATAGACCTTACCAACAACATCTAAAAGTGTTTGAACTGTTACTTTGCCATCCCATTTGAAGTATGGGATTTGCCATCTCATTACATTAACAATATCTGTTAAATAAAGTTGTGGAATTTATCACCAGGCTTTCTGGTAAATATCAAAAGCTGATTCCTCTCTTGAAATTATCATATTCTCTCTCTGAAAATGAGAGGTGGGATGTCAGTAGGAGTATTTTGGCCTTCAGTCTGTCTGGTTAGGTGGCTTCATTGTTTACAGTATGATGCTAATGAGGGCAAATTCGGGGGTTAGAGCCCCTGTGCAGCTTAATTAGCTTCACACTGAGGTAAACCTCCGCTTCAGAGCCTAAGATTGTTCTCTGACTCTCTCCAGCTGTACCACCAATGCATGCAAGTTACAAGGGGTGAAAGAGCTTATCATTATCAGCAAAAATCCATCACAATTTATGGATAACCTGCCAGTTATATATATTATTTGATCTTGAAATTACTGTTCTCCAGAACATAGGTCCATGAAGAATTTTTTCTGTAGTTAAGTAGACGAAGGTATGTAGTACCTCAAACAAATTAAAAAAGCTTCACTTGAACTATCTGTTAACTTCCAGTGCCTTGGGATTGTTTAGTTGCCAAGTTGTGGCCAACTCTTGTGACCCCCTGGCAGGCTCCCCTGTCCATGGGATTTCCCAGACAAGAATACTGGAGTGGGTTGCCATTTAGCTCTTCAAGGGATTGTCCAGACCTAGGGATCAAACTCGCATCTCCTGCATGCATTTTCTACATTGCTGCTGCTGCTGCTACTAAGTTGCTTCAGTCGTGTCCGACTCTGTGCAACCCCATAGACGGCAGCCCATCAGGCTCCCCCATCCCTGGGATTCTCTAGGCAAGAACACTGGAGTGGGTTGCCATTTCCTTCTCCAATGCATGAAAGTGAAAAGTGAAAGTGAGGTCGCTTAGTCGTGTCTGACTCTTAGAGACCCCATGGACTGCAGCCTACCATGCTCCTCCATCCATGAGATTTTCCAGGCACGAGTACTGGAGTGGGGTGCCATTGCCTTCTCCTTCCTACATTGCAGGCAGATTCTTTACTGCTAAGCCACCAGGGAAGCAATGCCTCAGGATGATCCCAGTAAAAATATCTTCAATAGTCATCAGGGTATATGTAGTCATCAAAGCACATACTTACATGTGCTCTCCTTGGTCTTAGGATTCTTTACCCATGTGATTGCTATCTTTATTTAATGTGAAAATGCTTGAGAGCTCTTTGTTTTTACTTTTATAAGCATGTACTAAGTTTCTTCAGTTGTGTCCAACTCTTTGCTACCCCATGGACTGTAGCCTGCCAGGCCCCTCTCTCCATGGGGTTTTCCAGGCAAGGATACTGGAGTGGGCTGCCATGCCCTACTCCAGGGTATTCTCCTAACCTAGGGATGGAACCCACATTTCTTATGTCTCCTGCACTTGTATGTGGCTTCTTTATCATTAGCATCATGAAAGTTATAAAAAAACTATGAGAATTTTCACATTTTACCCACAACTTTACCAATTGGTAAATTTGCTAAGTATTGGAGGCATTTTGGTGCACTAATAGAGATAAGATTTCTTCACTTCAGGAGGTTAGAGTTAGGGTGGGGAGAAAGGCTAAGCCATCAGCATTAAACAATTAAATCAAAGACATATAAACAGTGACAGGTTGATGACTTAAACAACTGAATCTGGAAGCCTAACATATGGGAGTAGGGTGGGTTGGATTCAGAGAACCCATTTTAGAGTGAGATGAAAGGAAGAAGCTTTCTGAGAAGTTTAGCTGAATTATGACCAATGAACTGAACACAACGTGCAGAGAAAAGAGGGAAGGGCATTCCAGGCAGAGGAAAACACACTTGCAAATGTCAGGAAGGGAGACATGTTTGGAACATAAGAGGAAACATGCTTAATGGGAGTAAAGAAGAGGTCAATAAGACTGTCAAATGAAAAAAAAATAAATAAACTGAGGTTTCTGGTCAGATGCATGCAGGATTCAGTAAACAATGCAAAGAATCACTCCTGCAGCTATGTGGAAAGCAGACTGCAAGAGAATCAACAACAAAAGCCAGAAGGATGTTATGAAGCTATTTTTTAGCATATTGGGGGCATAGTTTAGGGTTTTGGGAGCCTATTTTGGATAACCATTTGCCAGTGGACAATGGGAAAGTGGAGGGAATTCAGGTGATTCCGAGCTCTGATTGCCCTATTTTGTAGTTGCATCTAGGGAATTGGGGGATATTGGAGAAAAGGTAGATTTAAAAATAGGACAGGAAAGTAGGGATTCAGTTTTGAACCGGTATTTTTCAAATTGGAATCTTCATTGCAGTATGAAGTTGAACTTTAAAAAAAAATTTGACATAACAGAGTGATTGTTTATTGAATAAAATAATTTTTAGGATTACTTAATATATGTGGTAAGGTTTTAACATTTATATCGACTTTTATGACTTTTGAGTAATGATAAGTTGTCTTATATTGAAAATTCTGCTTTAAAAAAAAGCACCATCTCTATGCTACTAGGAAAACTTTCCTTTGAAAATGTGGACTTTTTTAGGTAGCCTAATGAAATGAAAAATTGTTTAAGACAAATAGCTTTGCATAATGATTAACTTGGGTACAGGAGAGTGAAAAGCTGACAGATAATACAAGTAGATGCAAAGATGAATTATTCAAATAAGGAAGCAAACTTTATTGAGTGGTTGAATTTCTTGGATTAACCTCGAGCTAAATTTCATATAAACAAATTAAGAAATCAGTATTACTCTCAGGTACAGAGTATTTTAACTTCTAATTTTTTGCAGTTTACACTATAATTTTTTCTTTCTTTTTCAAATTCTTTTCCTATTTAGGTTGTTATAGAATATTGAGCAGAGTTCTCTGCTCACACCATGTTTATCACACTTAACTCCAATATGGAGAAAAAATCAATACTAAAATATCAAGACTTGAGATACTAATCATTTTAATTGGTGATGAGTTAAACATGACATATTTAGTTTTTCATAAAATCACATGTAATAATTTTGTTTTCTCTATATTTTTAAAAACAATAATTTAACAGTAGTTATTTTATTTTATTTATTTTTCTGGCATGACATGTATCTCTCTTAAGTCTTTTCAAACTTAAACACCATTCACTAAAAAGTAAAAGTAATTACTAATACAATTTTGTTTTATTACTTTTCTCACCTTTTAATCTAACGGTAACAGGTAAAAAGCACGTCTTTAATAATTTTTCACATCTAGACTTTTATATATTTGGAAATCAATGTTTCTTTCTTAAGGCAGCTGATCAGGTTTTGCTGTGCAAGTTGAGCTGTAATGTAAGGAGAACATGGGACCGAATGTTGGAGAAACTTCATTCTTGCACTGGCCTGTGGTTAAAGAACTCTTTGACCTTGGGTGAGTCATGGCACTTCTTTCAGCCTAATTTCCTTGTCTGAAAAAAGGGAGTGCATCTAAGAATACATTAAATTTCAAAATTATACAGATTTATGATACTGTAACTTATGCCTTGTTACACTGGGCCAAACAGATTAGAATACTAGACTTCTTTGTATATGTGCAAAAGAATCATTTGATGACTGGAAAGTGAATCTTTATGTGAAAACGGATGTTGGATGAAGCGGTTTTTACCTTAATATCAAAGAATAATGACATTTTCAATATAATAGTATTTGCAAAGAATCAAAAAATCTGTAACATGAAAGAGATCTCTGATAGTTTGTCTCGAATTTCTAGTTTATTGGTTTATAATGGAATGCATTAAAATAGACTCCTAAGCACCAAAGTTTATAAAGTACTCCTGTCTTGTTAGGTAAGAAACTGACAAAATAGTGAATACCTTATTCTGTGCCTCTTGTCTCTGCCATTATTAGCAGGTGACATTTTAGCATTAAAGGTAAGGGAACCCTCAAATGCACAAGCTTTTGTGCAAGCCAGTTTTCCTCTGTTGAATATTTTGATAGTCTTAGATGAATCAGCTAAGAAAATATGCTAATTTAGCTTCAAGGGTATATAGTCTGACTTGAGAGGCTAGACGAAAAAGTCACAGTTATTTAATTTACATAATTGTTTTAAGTTGATTAGCTTGGCAGCATTGGCGTGTATTTTTTCCAGGGGAAGAGTTTATTCACTCTATAAATAATTATTTACTAGACACACTCTAAGATATGACTTTAGGCTTTTAGAATGAAATGTATAAACCTATGCTCATCCTTCTTTAACACAGCAGATTTATTTTGGCACTCTCTTAAGAAGTCAGGGCTTCTTGCAATCTATGAGAAACAAGGGGGCCGTGACGATCTGTATAACTGGACTTGGCAGCACAGATCAGCTCTTGTCATAGCTCCAAGGGAGGAATGTGCAGTCACTGAGTGCTGCTCCCTAGACTGGTTTTGCCTCCTGGCAAGAGAGTACAGGGCTCTTGTCGGTTATGGAGACAGCTCCAATAGCAGACTCTTAGAAAAGTAGGGCAGAATATACACTGCCTGGCTTCTAACCAGCAGCTCCACACGTATTTAATAATGGCTACACGTCTTGTCTGATTTGGTATAAAAAAAAGCTTGAGGGAGTGGTAGTGGTTTCAGATCTGTTTCGTTTATCCTTTAAAGTACTGTGAGTCTGTAAAGAAAAAAATTTCTACTCTCCTTACCTCTCTGGATTTACTTCTGGTGGTTCACATATGTGACAGGGGAACTTACCCATTTACCTATGAAATAGGCGAAGTCCACCAGCATTTGTTAGATGCTGGTTCTAGAAATCTTGCCACATTAACATGCAATAAAGATGAGGATTGCCACAGTCCTGTAATCTACCTGATAGTTTGCAGGCAGCAACTGACTTTGAAAGTATCTGCTTTCTGTTTTAAGCTAATATCTAGACCCAAGTCAAATTTCTTTCTTGTTCATTATATTTCTGTGTTGAAGGTGGGGTCAAAACTAGGATGTAGAAAACATCTCAAAAATACATAATATTTTTAAAAGTCTCATTCTGGAAACAGTATCCTTTTCATCATTTAAATGGAATTCTTTGGAAGGAGAATCCACGTGTGGTCCTCAGACTGACCTGAAGTCTGAACCTACTGATAGTTACTTCCAAAAACACAGCTCAGATTCATCAAGTTTTGAAATAAAAATTGAGCAATTTATGTTTGGATTTGGGCTGTGTGAGTGTTGATTTGCAAGTTATTAGAATCCGGTGAAGGAAAATCTTGGAGAAGGAAATGGCAACCCACTCCAGTGTTCTTGCCTAGAGAATCCCATGGATGGAGAAGCCTGGTAGGCTGCAGTCCATGGGGTTGCACAGAGTCAGACGCGACTGAAATGACTTAGCAGCAGCAGAATCTGGTGAGTAGACAGGCCTGCAGCCAGAGTTTTCAAAATAATTGGTGAAGAGTGTGCAAGGAACAGGATATGAAGCCTTCTCTCCATGAAAATGGTCAAGATGAGCTTCTCATGCCTGGTGGGATCCTTTCTGAAGGTGGTGTCTAGAACAGTGGCATTTCTTCCAGAAGAGTTTGGAATCTTGAGAAGGGCCTTACTAGTCTGAGAGTATGTCTTCTGCTTTGAATATTCACCTTCAGACTGATATAATTCCTTATTCTTTGCCAGGATTGACCCAAGTTTTGTGGGGCCTGAAGTTTATATAATATTGGAAGCCCTTTTTATGAAACATAATGTAAACTTAGATACAAAAATATCTAATTGATATGTAAATTTGGTAAGTACATCTTGTGTTTGTGCTTAGTTGCTCGGTCATGTCTGACTCTTTGTGACCTCATGGACTGTAGCTCGCCAGGCCTCTTTGTCCATGGGGATTCTCCAGGCAAGAATACTGGAGTGGGTTGCCATTTCCTTCTCTGGGGATCTTCCTGACCCTGGGATCGAACCCTCGTCTCCTGCATTGCAGGCGGATTCTTTATCATCTGAGCCAAAAGACAAGCCCAAATACATCCTGCTGCTGCTAAGTTGCTTCAGTCCAACTCTGTGCGACCCCATAGAAGGCAGCCCACCAGGCTCCCTCATCCCTGGGATTGTCCAGGCAAGGACACTGGAGTGGGTTGCCATTTCCTTCTCCAATGCATGAAAGTGAAAAGTGAAAGTGAAGTCGCTCAGTCGTGTCGGACTCTATCGACCCCATGGACTGCAGCCTGCCAGGCTCCTCCATCCACGGGACCTTCCAGGCAAAAGTACTGGAGTGGGGTGCCATTGCCTTCTCCGAAATACATCTTAAGAGCAGATAAATACTATAAGCATCATAAATCTCAGAGAAATAACATCTTTACCATGCTTTTTCCCCTATGTCTTTGGCTGCATGCTCTCTGATCACCTCCTTGTGTGGCAATGATTTTCGAGCAGTTTGTATAGAGAATGGTTGATTGATTTAATTATTGATAATATAAAAATTATTTTGGCTTTATAACTCATTATTGATGAAGATATATGCACTTTTTAAGGGTCTTTTTGAGGTCAAATTTGGGAAAACCTTGATTAAGATTCTTTCACATATATAGCATATATTTATAAATTTAAAGACTTTTCTGCAAATATATTGTTCTGGCTATGTCATTTCAACTTTGTTTCTTTTCTACTAGTTTCTATCTGTATTCCTCAAATCTTGTTTCTCCCTACTTCCCATATATTCCAGCTCCAGGTACAAGAGCATCATTTTGTGATGTGATCCCTTGGCCCTGTTCTTTGGGTCACCTCAATAAGTGAGTCAGTATAGCAAGAGCTTCTAAACACAATTTCTATATCAGAATTGCCAGTACCAATAAACTATACCTGGAGGTGATGGCAATCCATATAGACATATTCCACTAAGTGAAACAAATTCTATCCCCAAGTCAACCATCTCTTAGACTCTTATGTCCATTCCAGTGTCATATTATTTGAGGGGAATTGTGATAAGCAGGAGATCAGAGTTTAAGGCCTCAGAATCGCCCTTCGATCTGGGACAAGCAGTCTGATGGACCATGAAAATATGTATCCTCCCCAAACCTGGGGTGAACTCCAATCGTATCCCCTTTATCCCCTATAACCATGACCTAGATTCCTGGAGCCCTGGAACCTCAAGCCTGCTTCCAGGGCATGGATTTCCCTCAGGTGCATCTTCTTTTTCAGCACTCCAGTTACGTAAGTCCTGAGGTCTTGGTTTTTGCTGTTGTTCAGTTGCCCAGTCGTGCCTGACTCTTTGCGACCCCGTGGACTGAAGCACAGCAGGCTGTCCTGTCCCTCACCATCTCCCAAAGTTTGCCCAAGTTCATGTCCATTGCATCACTTATGCCATCCAGCTGTCTCATTCTTTGGTGCCCTCTTCTCCTTCTGCCCTCAATCTTTCCCAGCACCAGAAAATTTTCCAATGATTTGGCTGTTCTTATCAGATGACCAAAATACTGGAGTTTCAGCTGCAGCATCAGTCCTTCCAATGAATATTCAGGGTTGATTTCCTTTAAAATTGACTGGTTTGATCTTGGTTGGGGAGGTGATATTTTAGGAATGGAGGTAGGGAGAGTGTAGGTGGAGCACTGCTGTGTGGGTTGGGGTGACATGTAAGCTGAGGACCCTTGCTTTGTTGGATAAAGTCTGGAGCAGAACTGTGGTTGGGCTGCAGGATGGGGCCTCCGTTTGTATTCTTGCCCAGGCCACACCGATTTTACAAGTTAGTCTTATTTGAGAGAAAAGTAACAGTAGTTTGAACAACTTGTGACTAAAACTGCTTATTTTTGCATTTTATACAAAAAAATGACCATGTGAATGCATTGCTTGCACCTTCCAGGGCCTTAGAAGGGACCTGTGCAAGTTTGGGGTCTTGAAGTTTAAGCTTCATTAGCTTATCAGTAAATCGCCTCTGTTCCTTGACATTAATGAAACTGTATATCAAAACATTGTACCTCCTGGCATCTTTCTGTCAATCACATTAATATCCAATTTGGAAAAAACAACACTCAAGGGCCTTATATATTAATTTTGAAAAATTATTAGTACTAATTATTGTTATATTTCACTTACTCCAAGTGCTCTTATCTTGTAAAATCAAGCACACCGTGAAAAGTCAAGAAACCAAAATCAGAGAGAAAAAAAGCTTCTAGTTGAAAATAAACATAAATTAATTCAGGGTCTTATGTCTTAATTACTGTACAGTTTTCCAGCAATTAACTTAGTGACTGCATATGTCTTTTTGCAAGAATTTAACACTATGATCCATTTCAAGGTGTATAAGGAAGACATGAAAAGAACAATGAAAAGGTTAAAGGATCAGTTGTATATTAGTCTGTGGTCAAAAGATTTTAGGAGCTGCATGCAGGACAAGAAGAAGAGAGTTGGAGTAATAGGAGATTACTTCAAGGGAGTGGAGTGCCTAGAACTGAGTGGAATGAGGCTCTAGCATTTGGTAATGACATAATCAAGGGCTTTGCTAAAAAAGAGTGAGGAGGTTTTTCTTATGTATAAAGGAGCTCAAGGACTAAGAGTGCTGGGTGTGAAAAGCATCGAGTATGCAATTACAAATATTTCCAGGAATAATAATAGCAGTTATAGTGAAAAGAATTGACAGTAAGCTGAGTACTAAACTCTTCAAGGAATGAGATGGACTGAGATGGGGGCATTGGTTGCTGTTGTTTAGTCACTAAGTCATGTCCAACTCTTTGCAGCCCCATGGATTGCAGCATGCCAAGCTTACTTGTCTTTCCCTATTTCCCAGAGTTTGCTCAAACTTATGTCCATTGAGTCTGTGATGATATCCAACTGTCTCACCTTCTGTTACCCCCTTTTCTTACTGCCCTCAATCTTATCAAGCATCAGGG
Source organism: Bison bison bison (assembly GCF_000754665.1). Classification (NCBI taxonomy): domain Eukaryota; kingdom Metazoa; phylum Chordata; class Mammalia; order Artiodactyla; family Bovidae; genus Bison; species Bison bison. The sequence continues at coordinate 1,552,092 of NW_011494788.1, forward strand.
ACTTTTCCAATGAGCTGGATCTTTACATCAGGCGGCCAAAGTATTGGAGCTTCAGTTTCAGCATCAGTCCTTCCAATGAATATTCAGGGTTGAATGGTTTGATCTCCTTGCAGTCCAAGGGCGTCTCAAGAGTCTTCTCCAGCACCACAGTTTGAAGGCATCAATTCTTCAGTGCTCAGCCTCCTTTATGGTCTAACTCCACATCCGTAAATGACTACTGGAAAAGCCATAGCTTTGACTATATGGACCTTTGTCGACAAAGTGATGTCTCTGCTTTTTAATATGCTGTCTAGGTTTGTCATAGCTTTCTTTTTAAGGAGCAAGTGTCTTTTAACTTCATGGCTGCAATCACCATCCTCAGTGATTTTGGATCCCAAGAAAAGAAAATCTGTCATTACTTTCACTTTTTCCCCTTCTATTTGCTGGGAAGAGATTGGACTAGCTGCCATGATCTTAGTTTTTTTAATGTTGAGTTTTAAGCCAACTTTTTCTACTCTCTTTCACTCTCATCAAGAAGCTCTTTAGATCCTCTTTACTTTCTGCCATTAGAATGGTATCATCTGCATATCTGAGGTTGTTGATATTTCTCCCAGTAATCTTGATTTCAGCTTGTGAATCATCCAGCCTGGCGTTCTGGATGATGTACTCTGCATATATGTTGAATAAGCAGGATGACAATATACAGCTTTGATGTACTCCTTTCCCAATTTTGAACTCGTTTGTTGCTCCATGTCCGATTCTAACTATTGCTTCTTGACCTGTATACAGGTTTTTCTGAAGACAGTAAGGTTGTTGGTCTGGTATTATGATCTCTTTAAGAATTTTCCACAGTTTTTGTGATCCACAGAGTCAAAGGCTTTAGTGTAGTTAGCAGAAGTAGATGTTTTTCTGGACTTCCCTTGTTTCCTCCATGATCCAATGGATGTTTACAATTTGATTTCTGGTTCCTCTGCCTCTTCTAAATCATGCTTGTACATCTGGAAGTTCTTAGTTCATGTACTGCTGAAGCATAGTTTGAAGGATTTTGAGTATAACCTTACTAGTATGTGAAATGAGCAAAATTGTACAATTGTTTTAACATTCTTTGGCATTGCTCTTCTTTGGAATTGGAATGAAAACTGACCTTTTCCAGTCCTGTGGCCACTGCTGAGTATTCCAACCACAGGGAGTTGCTAGATGACTTCAGTAGGTAATTAGGATTGCAAATTAAAGACATGAGATTCAAACTTGGGGAAAGAAGAAGAAAGATAATTTTAAAAATATTGGGACTGTCTAGCATAGCTTATTAAATATTGTTTGATTATCCTGGATGATTAAGAGACACTATCATAATTTTTAACACATATTATTTTAGAAGATAGAAGTATTGAATTTGTTTTAGATTGTATTTAATAATTATATTTTTATATATATTTTTACTTTTTGGGGCTTCAAAGTTTAATCAATATCAGCTAAATTATAATATACTGATATGTTGAAAAACTAACCTACATTTATCTTTAAATTTGTTTTACATTGGAAACTAGTCAATTAATAGATAGAAAAATTAATTAATAAAATTAAATCACTATTTGTGATAAAACTCTTGTCAAAATAGAGTTGAAAAAAATTACTTGTAAAAGATTATCTACCAGGAACTTCCAAAAGAATTATACTTAATAATTTAATGATAAAACTTTAGAAACAATTTTTCAGAGTTAAGCAATTTTGAATATCTGCTATTATTTTTTATTCAATATTAATTTAAAGTTCCAGTTAGCACAGGAAGAGCAATAAAAGAAATAAAATGTGCAAGAATTGGAAAGGAAGAAACAAAAATTCTATTTGAAGATAACAAAATCCCCTACCTTGAAAATTCAAATGAATTTGCATATAAACTATTAGAACTAGTAAGAGAGAGCAACAGATTCCTGTAAATCAAATTACTATATAGAAGTTTTTGCATCCTATATAACAGCTTTAAACAATTGGGAAATAATATACAGAAAAATTTCTTGAGTCACCAAAACTATAAACCAGAAGGTGAAGAAAATGGCAACCCACTCCAGTACTCTTGCCTGGAGAATCCCAGGGACGGCAGAGCCTGGTGGGCTGCCGTCTATGGGGTTGCACAGAATCGGACACAACTGAAGTGACTCAGCAGCAGCAGCAGTGCAACAACAACTTTGGGAGCAGCACTTCTGAATTATAGATACCAAGCAAAAGGCAAAAGATAAGTCAGAGGTTTGGAGATGTTATTTGAAATATATGTACTTTACAAATTATTAGAAACCTCAAAATACAAAGAGGTTTGGCAATTTTTATGAAAAAGAACTCAATGGAAAAAAATTGGAAATTCACAGAGATGAAACCCAAGTAGTCAATAAACATGTAAAAATAGACAATGTCAATGGTAGTCAAGAGACTACAAAATTAAACCCTGTGTTAAGCAAAATAATGACCCCTGAACATGTCCCTGGAAACTGAATATGTTAGTTTACAATACGAAGAGGAGTTGAAGTTGCAGAAGGCATTAAGTTTGCTAATCAACTGATCTTGGGATGGGGAGATTATCCTGGATTATTGGGATGGGTCCTAGGTAATCACAAGGATCCTTATAGGTGGAAGATGATGGCAGGAGAATCAGAGAGAAATCTGAAGGGGGAGGAAGGAACCACAAGCCAAGGAATGAAGCAGCCCATAGAAGCTAGATAAAGCAAAGGAACAGATTCTCCTGTGGAACCCCTTGAAGGAAAACAGCCCTGCTGATCTCTTGATTTGAGACCCAGTTTGGACATTTCACCTCCTGGACTGGAAGATAATAAACTTATGTTATTATTAAGTCATTACATTTATGGTAATGTGTTGTAGCAGTAATAGAAAATGAATAAAAGTGCTGGTGAAATGCACTGCATTCCACCAAGATGACAAACATTTGAAACTCTAACAATATCATATGCTATGAATGTGGAAAATGGGAGGTGTCATATGATGCTGGTGATAGGTGATAAATTAGTATTATCTTTTGAGCAGAGCAATTTTACAATGTCTAATATATTTACACTCAGGATCAGCAATTTTATTTCTAGGTCTAGTTAAGAGAAATTGTGACACATATGGACAAAAAAATAAAAAAAAAAAAAAAAAAGAATTGTTTAAGAAAATTGCTGCCTTAAGAGAATTTGTCTTATTTTCAGTATCCAATGAAAATTTACAATCAGTGTATATTTCCATCAATCAGATAATGGATAAATAATGTGAATTTAATTGATGAAATAATATATAGCAGGTGAATGGACTAGAGCTATTTATATTAGCATGTCTAACTTGCAAAAATGTATAGTTTAACAAAACAAAAGCAAGTTTCAGAAGGTGTTTATGTATGTATTACAATATCTTTTATGTAAATTTTAAAAACAAAATAATTCTTTCTACTGTTTTTGATACATAATTGTGTAAAGCACAGCTATCAAAAACATTGAGAGAAATCTAAATGCTAAAATTAAAATTTTCATGGCATCTAATAGAGTGTGGGAATTACAGGATTTCAAGTCTGCAATGAGTATATGAATATTTCTTATCTGTTCTTTCTCTCTTTTAATATGCCTAAAATATTCCATAATTTAAAAAGCATATGCCTAATTATTTAAATTATTGCTTGTGGTCAATACTGTCTATCATAGATCATATATACACATATATGTATAATTTTAGTTTATGGAAAACTAACAGGCCATACATGAGATGGCCGTCTTAGCTATGATTAACAAAATTCATAATAATTGCCATGAATGAATTCAGAAGTACTTCTTACTATAACTTGAGGGTTGAAAAAAGAGACAGTCCTTACTAAAGTAGCAATCATTTACTTTCTACTGAACTTCAGATGACACAGACTGTAAATAAATAAATTCAAATGAATATGAGGTATTTTATTATTGGTAGAGTACAGGTTTTACCCTACCTTGTGGGTATATGAATTGCTATATTTGAATTTTTTAAGAAATCAAATGACATCTGCCCAAGACCCACTCAGTAGGTTGGAAAGAAATTCAATTTCTGTCTTATTTTTAACAACTGTTCTTGCAAGGGTCATTTCTGAACACTTGAGATGGACCCCCTGTTTTCCTCCCACATTAATTACTTCTAGGTGCTCATTGTCCAAGCCCAATTGTCTGGCTTTCCTGCTTCCAAACCAAGTAAGGGCATGAAGGTCTTGGTCCAGGCTGGCAGCTGAGGACCTGGTGTCTGGCTTCCTAGGCTTAACATGCATGATTTTCTTCTTTACATCTTACAGATTGCCAGAGACATGTCAAAGGAACAAGACAGTGCTTTCTGCCATCGAAATGACCCATCAAAATATTTCTCCTCACTCCTGAAGAATAATGCTTTTCTCTGGGCCTTTTGCTTTCACCTCAACCTGCTCCCCAACCCCTCCACTCCAGTTCAGTAAATCTCTAAAAATAGATATCCAACTGGACTTTCATTTTTGAGGCTGTGGAATGGTGACATCAGTGAAGTTCAGGGTTTTGTTGTTTTTAACAACATGGAGAACAAACAATGCATAATTTATTTGGCAAGATGTCTGGTCTAGTCCTTAAAGAAAAGTATGGTGAATTGTACTTTTCAGGAGTTTAATCTTTCTGAATTTTGCCTATGTCCAGGGAGATTTGTCTAAGCAATTTTAACATTCTTTGTGCTCCTATATGTGTCAAACCTAGTGACAGAGAGCTTTACTGGTCCCACTGAGAGCACCCTCAAACACAACTGAGCTATGAAAAGTCAGCAGTCTTGCTTTGGATCCATCTCAAAGACAAGAAGGACTGAGCCCACTAATCCTGCCGGGGGTTGTTTTGTTTCCACTGCCCAAAGACTTCTGGAGAGTGCAGGCTCCCTTGAACTACGAGGATGATCTAAATGATGTTGGACTAGTCAAACAGCTCACACTGTTGAATCTTCTCTAGTTCCCTGGAATCTCTAACGTGCCTGTGTCTTTCTGATTGAAGTGGGACTGAATGAACCAATGTGCCTGACTCAGTGGCAGCTTTACAACATCTTCTGGGTGCTTGGGCTGAGAGCTCAGGCTTCATCTTGAATTGTGAAAACAGTCAAGGAACATTCATTTCCTTATATGGTTATACATCCTCAGTATTTGAATCCTCATAACTATCATTTTGATAAGAAAAATGCACTAGGACACCAAAAGCAAATTAATAAGTGCCTTAAGATTCGACTAATGGCCATTTCAGATAATAGTGACATTCATGTCATTTGAAGAAATCACAGACATAGAACGATGGCAGATGTTTTCCACTCCCACT
>NW_011494788.1:1557491-1563919 GCF_000754665.1 Bison bison bison
TGACAGATCAGGATTCAGAAGCCAACCGCATTGGGAGGGATTTAGGTCAGTGTGAGAAATCAGTGTGCATTTAAAAATTCTTTTTGTATGTTTAAAATACATTGTAATGTGTTAAGAAACAGCCTGTCCTTTTGAAATTCTGCTAAAGAGCTTCTGTGGAGAGTTGCAGCTGTTTGGGTGCATTCAATGGAGATGATGCAGCTGGGAGGAAGGCCATTAGAAGGGGAAGAAGAGTCCAGAGAAGGCTGGGTATATGGCAAAGGAGAAAGTTTTAGAACCAAGGTTTATATTCTAGAACAATAGTCTCTGAAATGGGCTGCCTTTCCCAAGGATTGGACAGGAGTTTCTATGGGTATTCAGGAAGAAGAGATTAGAACTACTACTTACTGTTTGTTTCGTAATTTGTGTTTCAATTACTATATATTTTCTTTTATTTGCCACTTTATTTTGTAATGGAAGGATAATTCCTTCACAGAATTTTGTTGTTTTCAAGAATCAGCCATAGGTACGCCCATGTCCCTTCCCTCCTATCTCCTGCCCCATCTCACCCCTCTAGTTGTCACAGAGGCCCTGTTTGAGTTACCTGAGTCATACAGCAAATTCCCTTTGGCTATCTATTTTACATATGGCATTGTAAATTTCCATGTTACTCTCTATGTCTCACCCTCTCCCTCCACCCCTCCCCCGGGTCTATAAGTCTGTTCTCTATGTCTGTTTCTCCATTGCTGCCCTGCAAATAAATTCATCAGTACCATCTTTCTATACTCCATATATATGCATCAGAATATGATATTTATATTTCTTTTTCTGACTTACTTTGCTCTGTATAATAGGCTCTAGGTTTGTTCACCTCCTTAGAACTGACTCAAATGTGTTCCTTTTTATGGCTGAGTAATATTCCATTGTATATATGTACCACAGCTTCTTTATCCATTCATCTGTCAATGGACATCTAGGTTGCTTCCATGTTCTAGTTATTGTAAATAGTGCTGCAATTGGGGATACATGTGTCTTCTTCAATTTTGGTTTCCTCAGGGTATATGCCTAGGAGAGGGATTGCTGGGTCATATGGTGGTTTTATTCTTAGTTTTTTAAGGAATCTCCATACCGTCTTCCACAGTGGCTGTATCAATTTACATTCTCATCAGCAATTAATAAGTGCAAGAGGGTTGTCTTTTCTCCACACCCTCTCCAGCAATTATTGTTTGTAGACTTTTTGATGATGGCCATTCTGACTGGTATGAGATGGTATCTCATTGTAGTTTTGATTTGCATTTCTCTAATAATGAGCAATGTTGAGCATCTTTTCAGGTGTTTGTTAGCCATCTGTATGTCTTCTTTGGAGAAATATCTGTTAAGGTCTTTTCCCCACTGATTGGGTTTTTTTTGTGTGTGTGTGTGTGTTGAGTTGTATGAGCTGCTTATATATTTTGGAAATTAATCATTTGTAAGTTGTTCCCTTTGCTATTATATTACTCTTTTGGTATTATATTCTTGTGTTTTACACTATACATAATAGATTAGTTCATTAGGACAGGAATACAACCTATAAAAAGCCACTGTATATATATCTAGAGTGCTGACAAATTTTTATTTATGATTTTATTGATAAGGGTACTGCTTGGAAATAATTCAGGGGCTCCTCCAAATTTGTTAAACCAGATCTGACATGGGAGCAGAAAGGCCAGTGCTACCTTGATGATGACAAACAGCTTCTAAAGCCTGGGACTGCAGCTGGCTCATTCTCATCATTAAAACTGATGAGAGTTTTAAAAAGGCACCCTTCTAAGTGGACATAGCCTTGAGGGATTCCTGGCCTGGAATCTGTATAGAGACTGAATGTCAGCGCATTCCCCACATCCTCACAGGGAAGCCTGTCTGAGGACACCAGGGAGAGAGGAGGTGAAAGACAGTAATTTTGCTGCTTCCCTTCCCCAGATGAAATTCAGCACTTAAAAGCGTGTAGAGCTAAATCTTTAGGTCTGATGAGATGATTAGTTTTTATCCAAACTTTGGAGGAGAAAGAAGACTTGTTTCTTGATTTATTTCTCAAGTGTAGCCCTTTTTATTCCCTCTTCACATCTATTCTTATTCTCTTCCTGTATATTTGTAGCAGAGTGTAGACGTGGGATTTGATTTTGGCCAGCAAGCAGTAGTTTTAGCAGCAAATTCAAGGAGGCCTTAAATGGAGAAGCTGAAACATTCTTTTTTTCCTTTCTCCTTTCATACTGTTTCCTGGAATACAGATGGGATAGCTGGAACTCCAGCAGCATTATTGAATCTCAAAGAAGGCTATGTCTAAGGATGGCAAATTAGTAGTATGGAAGGAGTCCATGTCTTTGAAAACTTCATGCAGTGTCTACACTAATGTTAGACTGTCTTTTTGAAGATTTTCTTTACTTGAGAGAAATAAGTTTCTACTATAATTAGGAAATTTTCTCCTGTTTCAGCTGAACTTAATCTTCCCTCCTCAATATATGAAATTCCTTCCTAATTCCATGATTCTAAGTATACTTGGCTATACTCATTACTGTGAACCTAAATGTGATAATAAACAAACAATCAAGGAATCCTCTGATAATGTCTAGCCATTAAACCATCATTGCAAACCATTTAACTGAATTATATAATAGAGTTTTTAATAACTTTGGTTCATACAGATCCAGAATCAAATATCAACTTTGCTACCTACTGGATGCCCGGATTCTTATGAGACAGAGATTTTGCACATGCATTCTTCGCTCTGTGTCCTATAAAACCAGCTTATAGGATCGTTGTATTTATTAAATAAGATGATATACATAAAGTGCCTGCCACTCAAAGATGCTCTGTATGTGTTAAGTACCTTTGTAGTTCATTTTCTCGTTACCTGTTTCTTTATTTTATGTCATTACTGCCTAGCACATTGTCTTTCCTAGAGTACACACCAAACGAATGATTCTTTTAATAAAAATAAGGTTAAGATTCTAAAGTACCTTATAAGGCATATATCTTGTTCTCTTCATTTGAATTCACTCTTCAACTTTTGTGAAATGTTATTCTAATGCTCAGAATGATTCATGGGCCACTTGAATTTACACTTTACAACCAGAGAGTTAGTTTGGATTTGGGCAGAATCTGGCTGTTTATTCCACAGTATGTGAAAAAAATAATGAATTGCTAAACGCACAAACTTGTGTTGGAGATTAAAATGAGCATTCTACTATTTTGAATGCATTAAGCATGATAATTTGGGGTCAACATATAACGAGCAAAATTATTTCTGTACAACATTTTCCAAAACTTTAATTCAAAAATATACTGTATTGGATACATCTTAGAAAATTTAGGCAATTTTATTCACTCCAAGTATATAGTACTGTCTCTGTGTGTTTGCATTTTTCTCTCCCTCAGCAAGAGAATCATGAATTGGGACAAGCTTATAGAGATCTTGTGGCTCAGTCCTCTGTGGTGATGGAGGAGTTTGTCTGAACCAACCTGAAGACATAGCAAGGGGAATTTTCTCTGTTTAATGACCTGCATGATGCATCATAATTCTTTCATGTACAAGTGGTTTTATTAATTGTGCCTTTTCTGTTCCTTTCTCAGTAGTGTCTAGCAAAATGATCTGGTCTCATCAAAAATGTTCTATGCACTTTTCTTCATATCGTGTGGTTCAGAGACCATATTGCAGATCTTTAGAGAGGGAGGGGTGGAAAGAATAAAACGATGGCAATAGAGGTTAAAGGGAAGTGAAAAACTTTCTTCTTCACTTCCATAAACTTTCTCTGAGAAACGCTGGACCTCTTCACCCAGTAGATAGATAGCATTTGAGTTATAGCTGCTTTAATCCATCTTTTGTCTACAGGAAAAGTAAACTTACTGAAAGAGTGAGGTAATATCAGAGACCATGGGAATCCATTACTGCTGAAATGACAAATCTGTCTGTGTGTATCCCCTTGAATCTTCCTAATAAGGACTGCAAAGAAGGAAACTCCAAAGCTTTGTGCTGTGTGATATATGCGACAATATCAGGAATTTGGAGAACCTTTAAGAAAAAACAAATGTGCTATGTAATATATGTTGACATTATTAGGATATTTGAAGAGCCTTTAAGAAACTAAAAAAAAGACTGAGAAGATCAGGGGAAAATGTATTATTAAAGCTTAGGAATAATTTAAGAATGGAGGGCATTTGTCAACATTCAAGTGGCAATTTTTAAGTTGAGCTTCTGACATGAGTAAGATCTAGTGAAATGCTACTGAGAGAGTCCCACAAGCTTTTTGATAGCTTCCACGCTGACACACACCTCCAAGTGGATTTGAATGAAATCCAGGTATTGTTTCTATTTTAAGTGAACTTAATTGAGCCTTCAACGGCTTTATGGTATTTCAGACAGGCGCCTGTCAGGACTTTATAACAAATAGTGCCCTCAGGGGGCATTTGAGGAGCAGCCTGTCATGGACAGTGAGGCCAAGAGACCTGGGCAGCAGACCCAGGTGAAAGGTGCAGGAGAAGATACCTGTGTGAGGGTGTGTGCTCAGCCGGTACCTGCACTGTTCTGCCAAGACCTGCATCTTCTCACTGTCAGTGGTGAAGAGATCCCTCAGTGTCAAAAGGCTGAGTGAGAGTACAAAGGCTGCTCCTGAGAACAGGCTTTGTGGGCAATTTGTTCACACTGACAGATTTATTTTGTCTACGCTTGTGTTATCAGGGTTCTGGGAGAAATTCCTTCCCAAATGTACTTTGACATGTACTAGTGTCTGCGGTATTAGGAAATGATGCTTTTTTTTTTTGGAGTGATTGGGACTGTAAGTGTGAACATGTACTCTGTCTAAATTACCCCATGGGTGAAGCGTTTCTCTCATAACAACTTTGATCTCCTAGCTTACTTTAAACTCAAAATTTACATGTTGAGATACTAGGAGAAAGTGGATGAGTCCACTATGCATCCAAATAGTGGAGGCATTTGTAAAGCTGTTTCCCCTATTACTTCCATTTATTCACCATGAGGGCATAAAATAGCTTTGATTTCCATTTCTTTTTTCTGTACTTTTTTGTTTTTTTAAATTTTAAGTTAGGAACTTCGATGCCTCCTTTTTCTCTGATGGACTTTTGTGTTTGAGGAACTGTGCACTATGGCAGGTACTATGCAAAAATGAACATCAACCAAACAGAGAGATGTTTTTGCTTTTAGCAGTTAACATTTACATATGGTTTTCTGTCAAATTCTTTGCATTCGAATTAAAGGAGCTTATTTTTGATAGTTAATAAAATAAATCTAATCAGCTTTGACATTTGTATTTGTTCAAATGCTCAATGAATATATTTTTCACCTCGAAGCATTTTAGATTTTTTTAGTCATGAACATTTTCTCCCTCTTAAGTGACTTAGCATGCAAAGAATAATTTTGACCCTACAAGGTAATCACCAGAAGTGTTTCTAGTATGATTTAGTTAAACAATTTGCTTTAAAACCACTAATAGGATACACTTATGTATTTTAAAGTGATCTATCTGTGATACATAATAGCAGTTTAATGTGGGTTTCTAAACATTAAATATTTAAAAACCTACAAATTTATATTTTTCCACTTTTTATGTAATTTCTATATATAGTTTTATATAGTTTCTACTAGTACTAGAAACTTTTTGATATGCATCTTTTGCAAGTTATTGGAAAAATTAACAGCTCTTAGGGCTTCATAATTATTATTTATGTGTGTACTTGTGTGCATGCCTGAGTATGGATGTGTGTCCCTTTCCTCCACTAAATCATAAGCTTTTTGATGTAGGGAGAATGTCTTTTATCCCTGTGTGCTCACTTTATTTTTGTCCTTAGATAATAGTATCTTCTCCGCCACATTGAAGGTGCTCAGTAAATATTTGTTTAATGAGTGAATGACTAAATAAATAAATAAAACAAAAATAAAAATATAACCATAAGAGAGAAGAAACATTTATAACTATTATCATCAAAGGGTGATTGCATTTTTTTGCTGTATAATTTTATGAACATCTTTGTAGAAATACATAGCTTTTTAGCATCATGTATTGTATTAAATTGCCTTATATAGCTTATAAGTGAAAATATTGCATATTTTAAAGGGCAAGGAAAAGACTTCTACTAGAACTCATGCCAGTCATGTTCAATGGTTAGAATAGCATTCTGAAGCCCTCATGTTGATTGTATTTTAAAGATCATTGTGATTAGAAATTTCTCCAAATATATGATACTAGTTTAACATAGGTGTAGTGTCAATCATGGTAAACTAAGTATTAGAACTATTTTTTGTGTGAGTACTCCAGGCAAGTATCATTCATTTTTCAAACCATTCCACATGTACTTCAGTTCAGTTCAGTTCAGTCGCTCAGTCATGTCCGACTCTTTGCGACCCCATGAATCGCAGCACACCAGGCCTCCGTGTCCATCACCAACTCCTGGAGTTC
>NW_011494788.1:1564019-1574019 GCF_000754665.1 Bison bison bison
CAACTCCTGGAGTTCACCCAGACTCATGTCCATCGAGTCAGTGATGCCATCCAGCCATCTCATCCTCTGTCATCCCCTTCTCCTCCTGCCCCCAATCCCTCCCAGCATCAGAGTTTTTTCCAGTGAGTCAACTCTTCGCATGAGGTGGCCAAAGTACTGGAGTTTCAGCTTTAGCATCACTCCTTCCAAAGAAATCCCAGGGTTGATCTCCTTCAGAATGGACTGTTTGGATCTCCTTGCAGTCCAAGGGACTCTCAAGAGTCTTCTCCAACACCACAGTACTTCATCAAGATGCATATATTGGCTCTATCTCCAATATTTTATATCTGATTACTTTTCACCATCTTCAACTCAACAACTTTATTCCTGGGCACCATTAGTTCCATTCTCTACCTGGTCTCCTTGATCACCCTCTTTCCCCCATTTTCCCCATCACAACAACAGGTCATAAATCAGATCATATTGATTCCCTGGTCCAGATGCTCCAGTGGCTTCATTACAATTAGAATACAATTCACGCTGTCTCACTTGTCTCCACCCTTTCTCCGTGACTGCAGCATATGGCCCCCCTCTCTGTGATCTTGTCTCCCGGATGCTACCGCTTCTCCACTATGCCACAGTCACAGTGAATATATCCTAAGCCTCCTCCTGTTGAAGAGTCTTTGCATTTGGTATTTTCTCTGCTTGGGAGGCTCCTTCCTTCCTTGCTTTTTCCAAAGCCAGGCCCTCAACGTGTGTTTTCCTAACTGTCATTGTCTCAACATTTCCATTTCTAATTACCCTAGCTAAGTTAACCTTGCATCCATTTCACTCCAATCAGATTACCCTATTTTCTTCATGAAATTTCCTACTATCAGCAGTTAAGTGATAAATTTACTGTTTGTTTCCTTACTTGGCTAGAGTTGGTTAGAATGTAAGCTTATTAGTGACTTGGACATCCTTAGGGCTTCCCAGGTGGTACTAAAGGTAAAGAACCTGCCTGCCAATGCAGGAGACATATAAGAGACGTGGGTTCAATCCTTGGGTCCGGAAGATCCCCTGGAGAAGGGTGTGGCAACCCACTTCAGTATTGTTGCTTGGAGAATCCCATCATTAGAGGAACTTGGTGGGCCACAGTCCATGAGGTCACAAAGAGGTGGACACGACTAAAGCAACTTACCATACATATACACACATCCTTGATTTTTTTTTTTCCTTCTATAGTTCCAGTGCTTAAAAATGTGCCTAGAGAATCTCCTTGGTGAAGAGAATCTACATTTGAGACATTGACCTCTTGAAATTTATGTCCTAAAGTCAGTCTTTTATATGTTGTTTTTAGTCATCAATGTAAAAAGACATGATTGTTTAAAGACTCAGACTCCTAAATTTCCCTGGTGATCCAATAGCTGAACCATTAGTCGCTGGACTCCATTCTAGGAGTTCTGTTAGTCTCTCTATCTCTACTCTGTAGCTGGTAGCTGAAGTGAATTCCCCAAATCTCCTGGAGCCCATCATAGCTCTGATTAGGGGGAAGAGAACTGATCATATAGAGAAGAGCAGTGTTTTTCCAAGTTTCCGATAATGGGCAGTTCGGGACATAGTGTTTACCTGGTGATGGAAACCCTTCAGACTAACTCCCCAGGTGGCATAGGCATTACCGAGGGAAATAACTATGTATGTCTACAAGCAGTGGTGCCCAGGCTTTTGAAAGAGGGTGCAGGTGTGCAATAAAAGGCAGGCTGTTTGAGAATAATGGGGAGGGGAGAGATTATTCATCCTTGTACTCGAAAAAATTATGCCAAATAAAGAGTAACAGTTGTTTAGAGAGGGCTATGAGGTGTGTGAAGTTTATGTGACCTGTTCTTGTTTCCCCTGTTTGCTTCTGTATGCACGAGGGCAACTTATGGGAAATATCACCATATTTAGGTTGTTTGTACATATATTCCATTCTGCAGGATAGAGCTCTGTATGTAAAAGATCTTTTAACTCATATTATAGCCAGCTCCCCCATAGACTCTTTCACCATTTATAAAGCTGTCACTTCTGGGTGGTGGACTACATGGTAAGACCAGTAATCCCTTAGGCTTCAGTCTACCGCATTATTTCTTTTGCACTTGGTAAGAGGCAGTAGTGAGTATGAGAAGCTTATCCATTATAAGCTGAAAGTTTGTGTTCCCCCACCACAAATGCATTATGCTACTCACCCCTAGTGTGATGGTATTTGGAGATGGAAACTTTGGGAAGCATTCAGTTTAGATTATGACAGGAGGGATAGGATCCTCATGATGGGATTCATGCCCTTATAAGAGGAAGAAGATGCAGAGATGTCTGTCTTTCCATATGCACACAAAGAAGAGGTTGTGTAACCACATAATGAGATGGTGGTTGTCTGCAAGCAAAGGAAGTAGGCCATCACCAAGAACTGAATCTATTGGCACCTTGATCTTGGAATTTCAGTGTCCATAACTGTCAGAAATACATGACGCTTAAACCGCTCTGCTTGTGCCATTTTGTTATGAGACCAAACTAAGACGTTGTCCATGTTTCCTTTTCTCAACTTCTTCATCAGCAGTGCTCCAATATTGTTCTTTTCATGTCCTTGACTAGCTGGTTGGGCAATTAGCCTCTGACATCTATGTAAATCCCTTACTTATGGTTATATCTTCTTAAAAGCAAAATGACATACTGCTTGATGTCCTGCTCTCTAGGAAGATTGCCTTGTTTATTTAGTGCCACATCTGAGTCTGTGTTAGCCCCAGTAGTTCAGCTTTAAGTTACTGCATGTATATCATGTGGGACTGTTTGTTGACTCACTTGAAATTGCTTTATGTTCACCCTGAGTGTATTCAAGGGACCCAGGAACTCCATTGTGATTCCTGGGTTAGGACTTGCCAGGGGCAACATAAAGCTACTGATCTGCTACTGACCCTCAGATGACCACTGGATCTGCGAGTTGTGAGAGTTACATGTCCTATCCATGGATCAGCTGAAAAGGTTTTTCTTTCTCTAGGATCCACTTAAGACCTTTGTGTCGGAATAGGAGGCCCGGATATAGTATGTGCACCAAACATAATGCTTGTTAAGGAAAAAAAGGTGAGGGGATGCAAGATTTAGCATCCTGCAGTCACTCCTTTTGCAATGAATATTTTTAAATTATTTAATTTATTTTGGGTCTTTGTTTCTGTGTGGGCTTTTCTCTAATGGCGGGGAGTGGGGCTTACTCTGTAGCTGTGGTCGTGGGCTTCTCATTGCAAGCGGCTTCTCTTGTTGGGAGCATCAGCTCTAGGGCAGGCAGGTTTCAGCAGTTGTGGCTCCCAGGCTCTAGAGCACAGGCTCAGTAGTTGTGGCCCATGGGCTTCGTTGCTCTGTGGCATATGAGATCTTCCAGAACCAGGGATCGAATCTGTGTCCCCCACACTGGCAGATGGATTCTCCATTACTGAGCCACTGGGGAAGCCCTCAGTGAATGTTTTTGAAATTTACTAATTTTAATACTATATTTCTTGATGTTATCCATTGTGTATCAATTTTTTCCTGGCTGGTTTTAATATGAATATTTAAAACTTTTTTCAGGAACATACACTTTTGTTCTACATTTGAATATTTATTTGTTTCTCTTTTACTTAATCTGGTATCTAATTAAAGAAATGCTAATGATAAAATTGATATCTTTAATATCTATCATCTTCTTTCCAGTCATGTTTGCTTCATTCCAAAGTACATTATTACCATATATTTTGTTTTGCATGATTTTTTTTAAAACTTCTCTTATCTGTCCTCAACTGTGTTTTCATTTCTGTTTATTCTTTTTGTTGCTTCTAATAATGTGATAGATCTATCTGCATTATTTATTTCTGTGCATACTCTTTGTCATCTTTTAAGACATTCAAAATTTACATTGAGTGTTTTCTTCCTTTAGCAAGCTTTTTTCTGACCCTTCCTCACTTACCATAAGACTGGGTTAGGTGGTTTTTATGTTTATTTCTTGTGAATTCTCCTATCATTGCCCAGTATTATCTGTTTCTGTTTGACTTTTATACTATGTTGTTACTTACGTTAAGGTGAGAACCATCTCTTGTTCATTTTTCTTTCCCCAGTATATGATTGTAAGTATTAGAGAATATTAGTTGGAGGGAAAAAAATTACACCAGTGTAAATGTCTTAAAGCTAATGCCTTCCAAAATGACAAAGCCACAGCAAATCTAATGAATCAGTAGCCCTACATAGACTACCTCCTAAAAATGGCTAAGTTTAAGGGAGATTTATTGAGACTGTGACAAGATTAATGATCATGATAATTTTAAAATATAAAGATATTACTGAGACTTGTTCCAAGTAGTGGAATATTATGGCTGAAAAGGAACTTATATATCATTGAGTCTAATCTTTCTTCCTGTAATGCTCTTGATATTGAATGAAGGGAAGAGAGTCCTCAAAAAGCTGTTGTTGCTGCTGCTGCTGCTAAGTTGCTTCAGTCGTGTCCAACTCTGTGGTGCCCCATAGACGGCAGCCCACCAGGCTCCGCCATCCCTGTTTTTCTCCAGGCAAGGATACTGGAGTGGGTTGCTATTTCCTTCTCCAATGCATGCATGCATGCTAAGCCGCTTCAGTCGTGTCCGACTCTATGCGACCCTATGGAGAGCAGCCCACCAGGCTCCTCTGTCCACAGGATTCTCTAGGCAAGAATACTGGTGTGGGTTGCCATTTCCTTCTCCCTTAAAAAGCTAATAGATTTGAAAAGATTACTCAGTTTATAAGTGGTTAAGTCATTGCTAAGAGCCAGGTCTATCATGATTTTTTCACACTTTTTACTAGGATAGTGAAAAAAACAAAAAATAAAAAACTAGGCTTCCCTGGTGGCTCAGACAGTAAAGAATCTGCTTGCAATGCAGGAGACCTGGGTTGCATCCCTGGGTCGGAAAGACAACCTGGAGGAGAAAATGGCAGCCCGCTCCAGTGTTCTTGCCTGGAGAATTCCATGGACAGAGGAGCCTGGTGGGCTCCAGTCCATGGTGTCACAAAGAGCTGGACACCACCGAGTGTCTTTCACTTTCTTTACTATTCTGTCTCTCTGTTTCATTGTTTTAATGTTAATCTTTGAAACTCTTCCATTCCTTTTTGGAGTCTTCGACTATAGCAAGGCAAAGCCAGCGTTTTCACAGTTCTTTCAGTTGCTGCTTAGTTTATGGAAAAAGCCAAAGTGATTTCATCAAAACCTCCAGTTATTAAAATGGAGTAGCATGTAGATAAGTATATTTTTCAACAAGAGAAGCGCCCCTTTTCATATTTTATGCCTTAAGAATCTTTTACCTAACCTAGCAATGGAGTATTTGATTAAAAATAGTTATTGTATATATAATTGTATACCCTTAAGAGTGGTATTGTTATAATGATTGATAAAATCTCACAGTTTAGCTGGTTAAACTTCAGCAAATTTCTTCCATTTAGTTCAGAAGTAGAAATATATCCAAAGAAATGTTTGACATTTAGCATTTTTCTTTATATTCTCTTTGGAAAATAAATTAATTTATTTTAATTGGAGGCTAACTACTTTATAATATTGTAGTGGCTTTGTCATACATTGACATGAATCAGCCACATGTGTTCCCCATCCTGAACCCCCTCCCACCTCCCTCCCCACTCCATCCCTCAGGGTTTTGCCAGTGCACTGGCTTTGAGTGCCCTGTTTCATGCATCCAACTTGGATGGAGATCTATTTCACATATGGTAATATACATGTTTCAATGCTATTCTCTCAAATCATCCCACCCTCGCCTTCTCCCACAGAGTCCAAAAGTCTGTTCTTTATATCTGTGTCTCTCTTGCTGTTTTGCATATAGGGTCATCATATTCTTATAAGGGCTTCTAGTCTGACTTCTTAGTTTTGAAGTAAACCACTAATATGTTTATTCTAGTATTTGTATATGAAGAGTATTTTTTTCTACAATAACATAGGTCTATGCTCTAGTTTAATGATAAGTTGTATTTGGAGTTTTTAAATTTTTCTGCATACTTATATCTCTTTCCATAGGTAAGCTAGTTTAACAACAATTTCCTACATTGAAACAATATTATCATCTTGTGCGAGTTGACATCATTATTAAATGAAGTCAGTAATGTAGAAACCATTACTGAATATTAAAGGCCTGTTATAGAATTATTCTTTAATGCACTATATCACTTCTTTGTGAAACTAGCTAATCTCAAGCAAGGTTTGACTCTGTTTCAAAATCCAAATCATTTTTGGAGCAAACTTCTTGGATGTTAAATCATATGACAACTGTGCAAAAATATACACCATAAGTTAATTACGTATGATTAAATGGAAAGTGATAAAAGTTATATTCATAAATATTGATAAATGCAAATAGCCACAGTAAAACTCATAACATACATACAAAATCTCTAGCAGCTGGTCTTGATCTTATGTATTATAACCTGTGACCAACAGGTGGCAGCAGTTCCTAAAATGTTCTCACTGGAGAGCATGCAGAATCATACAACAGTTATAACTCACATGCTTTATCCTTCACTAGGGTTGTATAAAAATCAATGTATTTAAACTCAATGATAGAGGCCTCCGTTTGCACTTTAGAAACAAAATTACTTTATTCAATTATGTTTAGAATTACATGTATAATGTGCATTTATTTATTATACTGTGTTGAAATATGCACAGTGAACCAGTAACTGCTTTCCTTTGTTGAAAGAGGTTAGGAAGTAGGGATGCATTGAAGACATTCACTCTTCTAATTTTTAATCCCTGGGGATATTTTAAAGAAATGACTCTACTGATTTCTTACATACGTTCATTTGACTGTAACACAGGACTAGATTTTAGTTATTTGGATATAAGGCATGCCACCACTGTAGGAGTTTGTAAAATTCAGAATAAGATGTACTGACAATACCGTGTTTGATAGCTGTAGTGTACTCACCTTTAATAAAGAGTGCCTTTTTGTGTACTTTGTTGTATCCTTGAAAAAGTATGACCATATTTATGTTAAACATGGACTCTTTCTTGTCTCCTCCAGTTTTACTGGAATATAGCTGACATATGGCACAATATAAGTTTAAGGTATATAGTATAATGATTTGGGCTTTATATATCATGAAATGATGACCACAATAAGTTTAGTGAACATCTATCATCTCCTATAGATACAAAATTAAAGAAAAGGAAGAAAAATGTGTGTGTGTGTGATGGGAACTTAGAATTTTACAACTTTTATATGTAACACACAGCACTTTTAATTATATTTATCATGTTGTGACCCAGAAAACTACGATGGTGTGGTCACTAACCGAGAGCCAGACATCTTAGAGTGTGAAGTCTGGTGGGCCTTAGGAAGTATTACTACAAACAAAGCTAGTGGAGGTGATGGAATTCCAGTTGAGCTATTTCAAATCCTGAAAGATGATGCTGTGAAAGTGCTGCACTCAATATGCCAGCAAATTTGGAAAACTCAGCAGTGGCCATAGGAATGGAAAAGGTCAGTTTTCATTTCAATCCCAAAGAAGGGCAATGCCAAATAAAGCTCAAAGTACCAAACAATTGCACTCATCTCACACGCTAGCAAGGTAATGCTCAAAATCCTTTAAGCTAGGTTTCAACAGTATGTGAAATGAGAACTTTCAGTTGTAAAGCTGGATTTAGAAAAGGCAGCGATCCAGAGATTAAATTGCTAGCATCCACTGGATCAAAGAAAAGAGCAAGGGAATTCCATAAAAATATCTACTTCTGCTTCATTCACTACACTAAAGCCTTTGACTGCGTGGATCACAACGAACTGTGGAAAATTCTTAAAGGGATGGAAATACCAGACCACCTTATCTGCCTCCTGAGAAATCTGTATGCATGTCAAGAAGCAACAGTTAGAACTGGACATGGAACAATGGATTGGCTCAAAATTGGAAAAGTAGTACTTCAAGGCTGTCCATTGTCATCTTGCTTATTTAACTTATATCCAGAGTACACCATGCAAAAGGCTTGGCTGGATGAATCTCAAGCTGGAATCAAAATTTCCAGGAGAAATATCCACAACCTCACATATGCAGATGACACCACCCTAATGGCAGAAAGAGAAAAGTAACTAGAGTCTCTTGATGAAGGTGAAAGAGGAGAGTAAAAAAAGCTGGCTTAAAACTCAACATTGAAAAAAAGGAACATCATGGCATTTAGTCCCATTGCTTCACGGCAAATAGATGGGGAAACTGTAAACAGTAACAGGCTTTTCGTGGGCTCTAAAATCAAGGTGGAGAATGACTATAGCCACAAAGTTAAAAGATGCTTGCTCCTTGGAAGGAGAGGTATGACAAACCTTGACAATGTATTAGAAAGCATACACATCACTTTGCTGACAAAGGTCTGTAGAGTTAAAGCGATGGTTTTGATGTGAGAGCTGGACCATAAAGAAGGCTGTGTGCTTAGTCACTCAGTTGTGTCTGATTCTTTGAGACCCCATGGACTGTAGTTGGCCAGACTCCTCTGCCCATGGGAATTCTCCAGGCAAGAATAATGGACTGGGTTGTCATGCACTCCTCCAGGGCATCTTCCCAACTCAGGGATCAAACCCAGGTCTCCTACATTGTAGGTGAATGCTTGACCATCTGAGCCAAGAGGGAAGCCCCGAAGAATTGAGTCTTTCAAACTGTGGTGCTGGAGAACACTCTTGAGAGTCTCTGGGACAGCAAGGAGATCAAGCCAGTCAATCTTAAAGGAAATCAACCCTGAATATTCATTGGAAGGACTGATCCCAAAGCTCCAGTACAGTGGCCACATGATGCAAATAGCCCAAAGGTTCTTGTTTTTCATTGGGAAAGACCCTCATGCTGGGAAAGATTGAGGGCAGGAGGAGAAGGGGGCAGTAAAGGATGAGATGGTTGGATTGCATCACCAATTCAATGGACTTGAGTTTGAGCCAAATCCCAGAGATAGTGAAGGACAGGGATGCCTGGTGTGCTGCAGTCCATGGTTTCACAAAGAGTCAGACATGACTCAGTGTCTGAACAATGACACTCATGTTGTATATTATATCCCTACTCCTTATTTATCTTATAACTGGAGTATGGCCGTATATTAACTAATTTGTTAACTTGGTTGGAACTTATCTTTCATAACAAGGATACATTGGCACAACTGAAACAAATCATTATAAGGGAGAAGTTATAAACCAAGTCAGGGTTTCCTGCAGATATATTGAAGCACTCTTCTAACAGTGTCATACCTCCAACTCCATCG
The DNA here is from genome assembly GCF_000754665.1 of Bison bison bison. Taxonomy (NCBI): domain Eukaryota; kingdom Metazoa; phylum Chordata; class Mammalia; order Artiodactyla; family Bovidae; genus Bison; species Bison bison. The sequence goes on from NW_011494788.1 coordinate 1,573,240, forward strand.
CATGTTACACCACCAGTCAGTGTAAAGGACAATCTTCCAGGGCATGCTTCAGTTCATGATTCAGTAGACAGTTTTGGTGGTGTCTAGAGAGCTAAAGCTGAAACTCCAGTACTTTGGCCACCTCATGCGAAGAGTTGACTCATTGGAAAAGACTCTGATGCTGGGAGGGATTGGGGGCAGGAGGAGAAGGGGACGACAGAGGATGAGATGGCTGGATGGCATCACCGACTCGATGGATGTGAGTTTGAGTGAACTCTGGGAGTTGGTGATGGACAGGGAGGCCTGGCTTGCTGCAATTCATGGAGTCGCAAAGAGTCGGACACGACTGAGCGACTGAACTGAACTGAACTAAGAGACATTTTTGGTTGTCACAATTGGAGGGAGCACTGCTGCTGGTAGGTATGCTGCTTAATGGTGTCTACTCACAGGACAGTCCTCCACAAAAAGGATGATGCATACCAAACGTCAAGAGTGCCAAAGTGGAAAAACCCTGTTCTTTACTAGTCAGCTAGAAATATCACTTGTCTCTACCTTGTATGAATACAGGCACAGAATGGCAAACAAATTAGAATTCAGGTGCATAAACTAAATGGTTAAAACTATGATAACACCAGATTTTCTAAGAAAATAAAATCTATCCATCTGTTGATGAATCAAAAGATCATAGTGTATACTAACAAGGACCTACCATATAGCACAGGGAACTACTCAATATGTTTTAACAACCTGTAATAAAAATATTCTAAAAACTTTATATATATATATATATATATATATATA
>NW_011494788.1:1574119-1577965 GCF_000754665.1 Bison bison bison
ATATATATATAACTGAATCACTTTGCTATATACCTGAAACTGACAGAACACTGTCAATCAATTATATTTTAATAAAATTAAAAAAGATCATAGTGATAAAAGCTCTTTCCAGCAAATCATGACTATAAAGTGTTCTAGTACAGGAAACCCAAGGGGAAAGTTTGTTTCTAACCTTGCACAAGAAATTCTTCAGAAAGCCTCATTAGCTACCCAGCAAAATTTAAACACTCAGTATATCAAACCTATATTTGCTGAACAAATTGGGTGCCAAATATACTGTTGAAATATTTTATGTGTCGTTGCTTTTGAATTCTTAAATTTATATTCCAAAGGATAGATGAAGAGTGGCCACAGTTTCCCTATCTATCTTGCACCCCTAAACTTACTTTTTGCTTTTCCATCTTGGGGATTGAGGGGTGTAACAAAATTTCATGGTAGCTTTTGCTCTTTCAGTCTGATTTGCTCTCAATAATGTGCGGGTGGTTGAGCACTATATGCCTGTGTGTTCTAATACGGAGACATTCCAAGTACTGGAATCTTCCCATGTTCTAGAAAGCTCTAGTAAAAGATATTTTGTGACTACATAGACATTTAGAATATTTAGAATATTATTATGTCTAATACAAGAAAGTTCTTTAGGTCCAATAAATAGAAAATATCACAATACATTTTTAAGAATATCTGTTAGGCACCCGGAGTACTGTTCTTCTTATAAATATGTGCTATATTAGGGCCTTAAAAATCTGACTTCTCATGAAATTTCATGTAATTGTATCAAGATATAAATATTTGAATTTTGAACAGTTGCTTTGATGTCTAAAATGGTCAAATGTGACTAGCAGTAAGTACATTTCTGATTCATTTGCTCTTTGTAAAAGGAAAAGAAAAAATAGCAAAGAAGTGGGATGATTATACTGATCCATTAAGTTCAGTGCAATGATCCAAAGCTCAGCATGTCTGAGAGAATTGCTCTGTAATCGGGCTCCTTAGATTTCTAGCAGCTACATAGGCAGGAACTCAACTTCTCCATGTTGTAAAGGCTTGACTTCCCCTGTTTTATAATGAAAAGAAATGTGTCTCTGACTTTGTAGATCAAAGTTTGTGCTTTGGTTAAACTGATAAGCATTTTTCAATTTTCTGTACAGGGCTTATTTGCTTCATGAGGGCTATGTTATATAAAGAACAAAAATGAGATTAGAAGTACAACTTTGGCCAAATGACATTTTCACATATTTTAGGATAATGTAAAAATGAAAGAAAAGTCAGGCAATGTCTATGATGCTTTTATATTTAAATGCATTGCAACAAAAAAGCTGGCATGTGACATAAATTTGCATGTTTTTGAGGAATGCTTTGGGTAGAATAGTGTATAAAATGATCCTAAGAAGACATTTGTCCTCATGGAGTTTATTTGTTCTCCACATGAGCTTTTTAACAATTAAAGACAGTTCTTTATTCTGTTTCAAGTCTTTATAATGAAGCTTGCATAAATAAAATATATAGAATATTTACAGAAGGTCATGATTGTCCTTTCAGGGTGAATCAAATCTAATTTGTCTAATAATTTTGCCATTATTGCAAATAAGGTTGTGTAGCTTTTTTTGGTCATGTCAGATTGCATGTTCATTTATTTAATGATTGTTTATTGAGCATTTGCTTTATGTGAGGCAGTCTCTGGGAGCTTGGAATGAAGCACTGACTGCAATGGTCATTGTCCCTGCCCTAATTTCTAATGAAACCATCAGAATACTGGAAACCATCATGTGCTCTTCTCTTTTCAGTAATATGAAGTCTAGTTACAATGATGGAAAACTTGAATAAATACTTGTGCTAATTAGAAATATTAAAGTAAAATGTACTTTAAGAATCTATTTTAAATCCTGATACTCTAAATATAGCAGTAACAGTACATTAATGTTCCTATTTTAACATTAGTATATTCTCCTCATGATTGAATATACTGATGGCTTTTAGTAAAGTCACCATAATTATTATTATGGTTCTCAAAGTATATCTCTTTTCTTCTTTCTCTCTTTCTCCCTCCTTCCCCTCTCTCTCTATATATATTCATATATATATGTGTAAATACACACTAGTAAGAATTGTTATACATGGTTACCAGGCATAAACATTTAGAAATACTATAAAACTATGACATTCAGAATTTCCAAGTACAAAGAGAATCCTGGATCACTCAAAATACTATTTTATAAATGAGACTTTTCACGTGTTTTCCAATGCATTTTGTGTAACATTGATTTGCAAATAATCTCAGACAAATGAAAGCTTAGATTCTTGAGGTGAGTTCCATGTTTTATCATTCAGAGCATTAAGCAACTATCCATTTCCAAATTTAGTATAAATTCAAATAAGTTGGACATGATCCAGCTTGGAGGAAGGAAAGAATTCAAGGTATCTATAATGGGGTTCTTTTTCAACCCACTTTCTTAGTATAATTAAAAGCTGTAGTAGATAGTAATCTCTTGTTTAAATGCAATGTGAAAGATCACTCTAGGTCACCCATTTGGAAGATGGAAACCTGTGTCTTAGAAACCAGTGACAAGGTGGGGAAAGAAGAAAAGTGTAGTTGCCATCTGTTGGAAAAACTAAAACTCACAATGTGTAAAAAAAAAAAAATACAAAAACAAGCCATGAATAGGTTGTCTTAGTAAAGCATGTCTCCTCTTTTTCTCACATATACACTTAATGCTTATTGTTGCCACAGTAAAATATATCACTGCATTTGTTAAAATTAAACCAATTCTGATTTCCTGGGAGGATCACCCTGGAAGATCTATTGTAGAATATGACTGTACTGGGATTCAGTTGAGTTCAGTCACTCAGTCGTGTCCAACTCTTTGCGACCCCATGAACTGCAGCACACCAGGCCTCCCTGTCCATCATCAACTCGCGGAGTTCACCCAAACTCATGTCCATAGAGTCTGTGATGCTCTCCAGACATCTCATCCTCTGTCGTCCCCTTCTCCCCCTGCCCCCAATCCCTCCCAGCATCAGAGTCTTTTCCAATGAGTCAACTCTTTGCATGAGGTGGCCAAAGTATTGGAGTTTCAGCTTTAGCATCAGTCCTTCCAAAGAACACCCAGGACTGATCTCCTTTAGAATGGACTTGTTGGGTCTCCTTGCAGTCCAAGGGACTCTCAAGAGTCTTCTCCAACACCACAGTTCAAAAGCATCAATTCTTCAGTTCTCAGCTTTCTTCACAGTCCAACTCTCACATCCATACATGACCACTAGAGAAACCATGGCCTTGACTAGATGGACTTTTGTTGGCAAAGTAATGTCTCTGGTTTTAAATATGCTATCTAGATTGGTCATAACTTCCTTCCAAGGAGTAAGCGTCATCTAATTTCATGGCTGCAGTCACCATCTGCAGTGATTTTGGAGCCCAAAAAAGTCTGACACTGTTTCCACTGTTTCCCCATCTATTTCCCATGAAATGATGGGACCAGATGCCATGATCTTCGTTTTCTGAATGTTGAGCTTTAAGCCAACTTTTTCACTCTCCACTTTCACTTTCATCAAGAGGCTTTTGAGTTCCTCTTCACTTGCTGCCAGGAGGGTGGTGCCATCTGCATATCTGAGGTTATTGATATTTCTCCCGGCAATCTTCATTCCAGCTTGTGCTTCTTACAGCCCAGCATTTCTCATAATGTACTCTGCATATAAGTTAAATAAGCAGGGAGACAATATACAGCCTTGACGTACTCCTTTTCCTATTTGGAACCAGTCTGTTGTTCCACGTCCAGTTCTAACTGTTGCTTCCTGACCTGCATATAGGTTTCTCAAGAGGCAGGTCAGGTGGTCTGCTATTCCCATCTCTTTCAG
>NW_011494788.1:1578211-1585701 GCF_000754665.1 Bison bison bison
GTCCTGTGGTCACTGCTGAGTTTTCCATATTTGCTGGCATATTGAGTGCAGCACTTTCACAGCATCATCTTTCAGGATTTGAAATAGCTCAACTGGAATTCCATCACCTCCACTAGCTTTGTTCGTAGTGATGCTTCCTAAGGCCCACTTGACTTCACATTCCAGGAGGTCTGGCTCTAGGTCAGTGACCACACCATCGTGATTATCTGGGACATGAAGATCTTTTTTATACAGTTCTTCTGTGCATTCTTGCCACCTCTTCTTAATATCTTCTGCCTCTGTCTCCCAGAAGCAGAAGATTATCTCCCACTAATGGCTGGGCCTAGTGGGTGGATCCTGGTCATTATTTGTAAGGACTTGGCTGCCTTCCCTATTAAAAAGAAAGAAAAGATTTCTCAGTTTTAAGAGAGAGGGTTCAGTCTTGTCATAAGTAGCCAAGGGGAGAGGAGAGGTTCAGAAGACAGTTCTGCAGGGGACCTTCCTGTTGCCATGTGAACTATCTCTATCCCTTTCATCATCTAGAGTAGGTTTCCCTGCTCAAGTCATTTATTTTCCACTGGAAATTTTGGATCAGTTTTTACCTGTATCAAATGTGACGACTGGGAGATGAATTAGTTGTAGGGAAGATGGTCCAAATCTTGATGTGTGGTTGACCCTTGAACGACACAAGGGTTAGGGCCGTTTACTTCCTGCATAGTGGAAATCCATCCATAGTTTTACAGTTCTGTATTTGAGCTTCCACACCTGCATATTCTGACTTCCCTGGTGGCTCAGAAGTAAGAATCCACCTGCCAATGCAGGAGATGTGCAGGAGACATGGGTTCCATCCCTGGATTGGGAAGGTCCCCTGGAGAAGGAAATGGCAACCCTAGTATTCTTGCCTGGAGAATCCCATGGACAGAGGAGCCAGGTGGGCTACAGTCTATGGGGTCACAAAGAGTTAGGCATAACTGAAGTGACTGAACACACACACACACACACACACACACCTGCATATTCAACCAACCATAGATCATGTGGTACTGTAGCATGTATTTAGTGGGAAAACAAAACAAAAGAAATTGCCTGTGAGTGGACCCAAACTTATCAAGCCTGTGCTGTTCAAGCATTAACTTCAGGGACAGGATTTACCCCTTCCTTTTGACTAGGAAAGTAGGCCTGTGGTTAATAGATATTTATATAATATACAGAAGGGTATTCAGTGTACTAGATGTGTTTAGTAGATACCATGGTGGTAGTTTTATGTGACCTTATAATGGAAGTATTGATACATATAAACTCTTGAGCACAAAAAAGATTTAACAAATGTATCTGTTTTCTTCTTGTCAGTAATACCTTTCTTATGCCCTTTGTCATTATGAATTACATTTTGAAGAAGATGGGGATTTATAATAAATAATTGTGATTTATAATGAACACACTAAGATATATACTGTCTAAATTCTGAAAGGTAACACCAATACTCTCTACCCCTGTGTGAAGGGGTTTGTTTATTTCAAAGTCACTTCTTGGGATAATGCATTAGGATTTAGGGGGTGTATTTACCTATATTGAAGAAGAATTTCAGAGATTACATATGCTAGAAAAAAATTTTTTTAATTTATACAGTGATTTTTTTTTTCCAAAAGAGATAAAGTATAACTATGGGAGGCGAGCAACTGAAAAACTGCTAAAATTAGTATTTAATATCTCAAGATTTCTAAAATTAGTTAAATAAATTATATAGCAATGTACTGTACCCTCAGTTTTTATAAATAATATTCAATTGGAAATAAAATTACATAGCTGTTTACTTAGAGAAAATATAAAGGATGTAATAGATAAAATACATTAAAAATCTCATGAAAATTAAAACCCTGTTTTTCAAAGTAACATTAGTGAACATGTCTTCAAAAAAGTAGATTATATGCAATAACATTTAAATTTTATTTTTTATGTAGATTATTTAGTATTTGTGCATTTCAATTTAAAATTTACTTATATCAGTTTATCATAAGCAAGATTAAGAGCATGATATTGATCTTAAAGAAACTATAATCAGAAAATTGGATCACAATACACATTAATTGTGAGATTATCCTTTTTAGCAAAAAACACAAGTATCAAATTTGGCAGGTACTGAAATTCCCAGTATTATTCTGACATAAACACCAAACTTACTTATGATATAGTAAATACAAAGAGGAACAAAACAGGCATCAGAGATGTAATAACATAGAGGGGTTAAACAGTTCTTTTTTCAAAGAAATGTAGAATTAAAATATTCTTAAAGGTCACATGCCATCTCTTCAGACCATTTAAGTCTTCTGAAATGCCACTCTGAAGTAAAATTACCTCTCCAGAAGAGTCATTCCATTAGAGAGCCAACTAACATCAGTACAGAGATAAATGGGAGAACAGAAAATTGATTTTACACTTGTGCTGTAAGTGTGGTCAAATGTTATAGGCCAGCACATCAAATAGGCTTCCAAAGAATTGCTATGCTTTAAAAATAACAACATAAGAGGATGTGGTTAAATACAACTTAATAATAGGTCTGATGCGCTCAGTGTATAGTAAAATATTTATTTACTCTTCTATTTGTAGTGTGACACATTCATATATCACTTTTCTTTCTGTTAATAAATTAATTCTTTCAGTGTTCCTGTAACTAATACCTTTTATCCCAACTCTTGCTATCACGTGTACCCAGAGATACGTGGGCATGTAGCAACAATGATTTAATTTTGTTTCATTAAAACATATAGAATCATGCCTAATAAAAATGTTTGAATTATATTTTATTTTATATAATGCCAAGTCCACATGCAAATGCTATCCAGATTAAAATTTTAAAGGTACTATTTATCAAAACTGTTGAAGTTCATTAGATTCACCAGAAGCACAAAAATGAGTTTGCTTTTCAACTTTCTGTATGTTTCCTTGCCTTCTCCATGTTGCTTACGTTGCTATGGTGTTCAGCTGGGACCCACCAATTATTCTCAGGTGTTTTCGATCTCAGTACCATTGAGTAGAATCAGGTTTGATGAATGTGATACAATGTTTCCATCCTTCCTTCACTAAAGGATCTCAGAGGGTAGATAGAGAGCTGGGCAATGACATTTTTAGAAGCCCTGTGTGTACTTGGCAGCTTAACAAGAAAGTTACAGCTAATATTTTTTTTTTTCCTCTTATAGACCTTTGGAGCTGTTTAAGACCAACATAACCTCACTCCACAAATTGCTAAGCAAGTGATCAATTCCAGTGTAGACTGAAGGGTGAAGGAATTTGCAACAAATTAAGGAAAGGTGATCTGATAATTTAATTCTTTCTTAAAGATGGTTCTGTAGGGCAGCCCTTGACATCTACTCCATCTCTTCCTTAGATTTTCCTTCTCTCCTGGTTCTCCCAGTTTCTACAGGTTTTATAATCTCACATGACTATTACAACAGTTTATTTCCTTTAATTCTTCCTTGGGAGAGATGAGAGATTTTGAGTCATGTATTCTATCTATCAGTTCAGTTCAGTTTAGTTGCTCAGCTTTTTTTATAGGCCAACTCTCACATCCATACCTGACTACTGGAAAAACCATAGCCTTGACTAGACGGACCTTTGTTGACAAAGTAATGTCTCTGCTTTTTAATATCCATATGTTATCTGAAAATATGGGCTGCTTCATGCAATATGGCTCTCAGTTCAGTTCAGTCACTCGGTCGTGTCCGACTCTGTGACCCTGTGGACTGTAGCATGCCAGGCCTCTGTCCATCACCAACTCCCGGAGCTTACTCAAACTCGTGTCCACTGAGTCCGTGATACCATCCAACCATCTCATCCTCTCTCGTCTCCTTCTTCTCCCACCTTCAATCATTCCTGGCACCAGGGTCTTTTCAAATGAGTCAGTTCTTTGCATCAGGTAGCCAAAGTATTGGAGTTTCAGCTTCAGCATCAGTCCTCCCAATGAACACCCAGGACTGATCTTCTTTAGGGTGTACTGGTTGGATCTCCTTGCAGTCCAAGGGACTATCAAGAGTCTTCTCCAACACCACAGTTCAAAAGCATCAATTCTTCCCTGCTAAGCTTTCTTTATAATCCAACTCTCACATCCATACATGACTACTGGAAAAACCAAAGCTTTGACTAGATGGACCTTTGCTGGCAAAGTAATGTCTCTGCTTTTTAATATGCTCTCTAGGTTGGTCATAATGTTTCTTCCAAGGAGCAAATGTGTTTTAATTTAATGGCTGCAATCCCCATCAGCAGGGATTTTGGAGTCCCCAAAAATAAAGTCTGTCACTGTTTTCATTGTTTCTCCATTTCCACATCTATTTGCCATGAAGTGATGGGACCGGATGCCATAATCATAGTTTTCTGAATATTGAGTTTTAAGCCAACTTTTTCACTCTTTTTCAAGTTGGCTCTATTCTCAAATAAAAGTCCCTTTTTTCCCCAATGCCAATTTTGAGAGGCATGGGGTTGTGTTTTGAACACTCTTTTACTGGAAATTCCACTTTAAATGCACTTTTTTTTCATCTTGCTTCTTGAAATTAAGATTGAGTCTAAGAATTTAAAACATACCTTTATTTTTTGGTTAATGAAATATGATGCTGTAAATGGTTAAAAGAAAAACAGAGTTTATTTGCATGTAGATACATTTGATAGTGATGGTAGGATTGTGAAACTTGGAAAATACTTGGAAAAGTCTCACATTTTTTAAATACTTAGGCTCTATGGTAAGATGAGGTACCTGAGGAAGAAAGGGCTATCATGTTACCTAAAGAAGATTGCTGCTGCTGCTAACTCGCTTCAGTTGTGTCCGACTCTGTGCGACCCTGTAGACGGCAGCCCACCAGGCTCCCCTGTCCCTGGGATTCTCCAGGCAAGAACACTGGAGTGGGTTGCCATTTCCTTCTCCAATGCATAAAAGTGAAAAGTGAAAGTAAGTCACTCAGTCGTGTCCGACTCCTAGCGACCCCATGGACTGCAGCCCACCAGGCTCCTCCATCCATGGGATTTTCCAGGCAAGAATACTGGAGTGGGGTGCCACTGCCTTCTCCAAAGAAGACTACTCTCCACTAAACCTTGTTAGTTTCTGTTACCATTCCACCATGTTACCTTCCTTTGTTCCCTTTGAAACTTTAACTTTGGCACATAGTTTTGGAAGGGCAGTGGAAGAAATCTTTGATATCCATTTCCTTTGACAAATACAATGCTGTTTTCCATTGTAAACATATCTAGATAAAAAGCTATATTTTTATCTTGTACCTGTGTATTGGAGCTTCTAGGTTGTCTTTGAATCTACAAATATGAACAGAAACATAATTCATTTCAATTTTTTTTTTACTTATACACATGACTCAGATCTTATTCATTAGGAAACACAGCAAAAGTTATTTTTGCCTTTTCTTTTTTTAAATTATGCTTCTCTCTTTCTGTTCAGCTTTGTTCATTTCAGTATAGTTACATTTAATAGTCAGTTGTGACTTAGTGGTAAAGCATCAGCTTGCCAATGCAAGAGACACAGGTTTGATCCCTTTGTTGAGAAGATCTTCTGGAGAAGGAAATAGCAACCCACTCCTGTATTCTTGCTTGGGAAATCCTATAGACCAAGGAGCTTTGTGAGCTACGGTCCATGGGGTTGCAAAGGAGTCAGGCACAACTTAGTGACTAAACAACAACAGCAACAATAGAACTTTTGAACTGAATCAAGTGTGACCTTAGAGATAAGGAAGTCAAGCTCAGAGTGGATAGTGACCTGACCAAGGTCACACAGCTCGTAGGTGATAGGTTTGGCACAGTAAGAATGTTTTTCTGAGTCTCTGTTGAGGGCTCTTATCATTGCACATCTTTGCTTTTCAGAAATCACAGATAGTGCATTCCTTTTTAGGTATATTCTTCCCAAGGACAAAATATGTTTTCACTACTGTCTTAACTATATGCTACATCTAAGGAATACCAACCACTAGTCATTCATTGCATTTCCCCTAGTATGCTATAATTGATACAATGGTTTTGTTTTTAGTATAAGAAACTACAATCATAAGATAGAAATCAGCTAAGCAGTGTGATCCATTTTTTAAAAGTATAGAGTGCAATAACAGTTTTTTCATAGCGAAAGCAACAAATCACTGTTTTGTTTATTAATTATTATTTTCAAGGCATTTGATTCCATTTTGTAGCCAAAACATAAGAAAAGTTCTCTACCTCTGGGTTAATCAGTGTTCTCCAGAGAAACAGAACCAAGAGGATATATTGATCTACTGATTGACTGTCAATCAATTGATAGATTGATTTATTCTGAGGAAATGGCTCATGCAATGATTCAGGGTGAGAAGTTCTACAGTCTGCCACTTGCAAGGGGGAGGCCAGAGAAACTGACGATGTAGATCTAGTCCCAACTTAAAGGTCTGGGAGCCAATGGAGCCTATGGTGTAAGTACAAGTGTGTGCCCAATGCCTAAGATGCAGGAGGTCTGGCCCAAGGGTAGGAGAAGATTGATGCCACAGATCAAGAAGGAGAACAAAGTCACCCCATCATTGACTACTTAATTGTATCTCTCCTCTCTCCTCAGTAGATTGGATAGTGCCCACCCACATTGCTAATCTCTTCTGCGAACAAGCTTCAGACACTTCCAGAAATAATGTTTTACCAGGTATCTGGGCATCCCTTAGCCTGGTGAAATCAACACACAAAATTAACCATCAAATCATCCTAGGAATGCATATTTCTTTTGGAGGTGGGATGGAGTGAGGATGGAGTTACATTAATAATGCAGCCTTATATTTGTATAGCTCTTGATTATTCAAAATAAATTTGTATAGGCATTCTTTTACTTAGGCTTTACCAAAATTCCTAAAGATAACTGAATCAGCTGTTATTGTTCACCGTAAAAAAAATTGAGTTATAGATAGATACTGGAAAAGTTACTACTTGCCTAATTAGCATATGGTAAATATCCTTTTCTGTTACTCCAGGTAACCTGGAATAACAGGCAAATTTGGCTTTGGAGTATGGAATGAAGCAGGGCAAAGGCTAATAGAATTTTGCCAAGAGAACGCACTGGTCATAGCAAACACCCTCTTCCAACAACACAAGAGAAGACTCTACACATGGACATCACCAGATGGTCAACACTGAAATCAGATTGATTATATTCTTTGCAGCCAAAGAGGAAGAAGCTCTATACAGTCAGCAAAAACAAGACTGGGAGCTGACTGTGGCTCAGATCATGAACTCCTTATTGCCAAATTCAGGCTTAGATTGAAGAAAGTAGGGAAAACCATTAGACCATGCAGGTATGACCTAAATCAAATCCCTTATGATTATACAGTGGAAGTAGGAAATAGATTTAAGGGACTAGATCTGATAGAGGGCCTGATGAACTATGGACAGAGGTTCGTGACATTGTACAGGAGACAGGGATCAAGACCATCCCCATGGAAAAGAAATGCAAAAAAGCAAAATGGCTGTCTGGGGAGGCCTTACAAATAGCTGTGAAAAGAAGAGAAGTGAAA
>NW_011494788.1:1585920-1586335 GCF_000754665.1 Bison bison bison
TGGTGTTGGAGAAGACTCTTGAGAGTCCCTTAGACTGCAAGGAGATCCAACCAGGCCATTCTAAAGATCAGTCCTGGGTGTTCATTAGAAAGACTGATGCTAAAGCTGAAACTCCAATACTTTGGCCTCCTCATGTGAAGTGTTGACTCATTGGAAAATACCCTGATGCTGGGAGGGATTGGGGGCAGGAGCAGAAGGGGACGACAGAGGATGAGATGGCTGTATGGCATCACCGACTCGATGGATGTGAGTTTGGGTGAACTCCAGGAGTTGGTGATGGACAGCGAGGCCTGGCGTGCTGCGATTCATGGGGTCACAGAGTCAGACATGACTGAGCGACTTAACTGACTGACTGACTAAATATCCTTTCCAGTCTAGTTATTTTAAATGACCACATTTGTAGCTGTAACATGTT
>NW_011494788.1:1586435-1586686 GCF_000754665.1 Bison bison bison
TCACTACGAACAAAGCTAGTGGAGGTGATGGAATTCCAGTTGAGCTATTTCAAACCCTGAAAGATGATGTTGTGAAGGTGTTGCACTCAATATGCCAGCAAATTTGGAAAACTCAGCAGTGACCCAGGACTGGAAAAGGTCAGTTTTCATTCCAATCTCAAAGAAAGGCAATGCCAAAGAATGTTCAATCTACCACACAATTGTACTCATCTCACACATGAGTAAAGTAATGCTCAAAATTCTCCAAGCCA
>NW_011494788.1:1586786-1602997 GCF_000754665.1 Bison bison bison
GTGTATTGTCACCCTGCTTATTTAACTTCTATGCAGAGTACATCATGAGAAATGCTGGGCTGGAAGAAGCACAAACTAGAATCAAGACTGACAGGAGAAATATCAATAACCTCAGATATGCAGATGACACCACCCTTATGGTAGCAAGTGAAGAGAAACTAAGAAGCCTCTTGATGAAGGTGAAAGAGGAGAGTGAAAAAGTTGGCTTAAAGCTCAACATTCAGAAAATGAAGATCATGGCATCTGGTCCCATCACTTCATGGCAAATAGATGGGGAAACAGTGGAAACAGTGTCAGACTTTATTTTTGGGGGCTCCAAAATCACTGCAGATGGTGATTGCAGCCATGAAATTAAAAGATTCTTACTCCTTGGAAGGAAAGTTATGACCAATTTAGACAGCATATTCAAAAGCAGAGACATTACTTTGCCAGCAAATGTCCATCTAGTCAAGGCTATGGTTTTTCCAGTGGTCATGTATGGATGTGAGAGTTGGACTGTGAAGAAAGCTGTTTAGTTCAGTTCAATTTAGTCACTCAGTCAGCTGAGCCCTGAAGAATTGATGCTTTTGAACTGTGGTGTTGGAGAAGACTCTTGAGAGTCCCTTAGACTGCAAGGAGATCCAACCAGGCCATTCTAAAGATCAGTCCTGGGTGTTCATTAGAAAGACTGATGCTAAAGCTGAAACTCCAATACTTTGGCCTCCTCATGTGAAGTGTTGACTCATTGGAAAATACCCTGGTGCTGGGAGGGATTGGGGGCAGGAGCAGAAGGGGACAACTGAGGATGAGATGGCTGTATGGCATCACTGACTCGATGGATGTGAGTTTGGGTGAACTCCAGGAGTTGGTGATGGACAGCGAGGCCTGGCGTGCTGCGATTCATGGGGTGACAGAGTCAGACATGACTGAGCGACTTAACGGACTGACTGACTAAATATCCTTTCCAGTCTAGTTATTTTAAATGACCACATTTGTAGCTGTAACATGTTCCAAATTCTGAATAAATGCAGAACCACAAGATTCATTCATGCTGTCAAGACTTGGTTATAAAACGAGACCATTTGTTACCTGAATGGAAAACTAGTGGTCCATATGCAAACTGTGACCTAGAATCACATTTCCTTTGGTCTATACAATGCTGACTCTTGAGTCACTTCTTAAATTAGTTTCCGATACACAAAATCCGAAGGTCACAGAGAAATCTTTTACACAATTAGAAATTTTGGCAACTCCTGGCCTGCTTCCTGGTTGGCAACAAAGATTTGGAGTTAAATGGAAGCCACAGTCCCTTTGCAATAGATTCCCTTTACTGGCAGCTTCTTTAGTCTACATGTCCTGGCTGACCTCCTCAGAGAGTTCAAGTTCAGTGACTTTGAAGAAGGTACTTGAAAAGTTAACAAATCATTTCAGGTTTTAGTCTACCTGATTGGCTACCACCACTTTAATTAATAGCCTATGCTCCATTTTTAAATTTATCAAATTTAGATAATATTGAGTCCTGATTGTTAAAGAGGAAGTTAATTACTGATACCACTTCCATTTACCTTCATCTCATTAAAAGAATGTACAATGCACATTAGCCTTTGTTCTTTTATTTGCTACCATTATAGCTTTAAACCATTCACTGCAGTTCTTTCCAACAATGGCAGGTATCTCTTAATAACCATCTGTGTGAGCCAACTCCCCAACACTTTTCTCGCCTACTGCAAGACCCAGTTATACATATGGCAGCTATCTTGTTGCTTTTACAGTGTCAGAAGTGATAACATCTGTATTCTTTTTTTGTAATTATAGTTCTTTTATTCATTGCTTATAGGTTTATTCTGAAGATTAGGGGGAAAAAAAAACCAAACAGTGTTAAATGTATGGACATATTATTCACTACAAAACCAATGGTGTAACTGAACCTTTACAGGAAGAAATGTAATCAATTCTACTTCAGGCAACCTCTACCATTCCACAAATACTGTTTCAATCTGTACAGTCAAATATATTCTCAATTTTTCATCCTATCAATGGCTGGAAGTGAAGCTTCATTTTAGGAGGTTAGATATGTGGGCTATAGTTTGCTTCCATGCATTTTTATTGTTCCTAGAGTTTCTAACTTCCTTTTAAATATATATATGAGGAGATCATCCCTACTTCATCCTCACTTCTCCTTTTGCATTGGAATCCGTTTTATTCCTAAGGACTAAAATGTTCTGCTGATTGCTATTAATCATTGAGATCAACTACTTTGTAGACTCTTATTTGATTGTTTTTGGGGAACCTATTTTTCTTGAAATCTGGTTCAATATCACCATTTTCAGTAAAATTTTATTCTTTTGTTGCTCCTTTTTTTTTTTTTTTTAATTTTTATGGGCTAGATAGGTCTTTAAGTTTGTTTTTCCAAATACAAGTATGAGGGAAATAAACTTCATTGAGTCTCCTTGTTTCCTGGCACTAACCTTATTTTCTATTTATTCATAGTTTGCTGTCAAATATGTTTTCAAAATCACTTTACCTCGCAGCTTTGAAGATAGTGCTCCATTTGTCCTCTAATCCTGTGTAGCTCGTAAGTCAGTCTGATGTCAATCAGATTAATACTATTCTTTGGGTAACTGGTTTCTGAACCTTGGAATTTTTGAGATATTATTATTTTTTGGTTGTTCCCAGTGTGTTTGTTTGCTTGCTTTTGGAGGAATGTCTATGTACGGGTTTTCTGTCATTCATTTTTTTTGGGTACCTGAAAACCTCTTTACATGAAAACTTTCTCTCTGAAAACTGTCCCTTGAATATATCTTTTAGGATTAAGATATCTCGTGAAAAATACCTTTTTTGTTATATCTATTCTTGGCTTTTCCCTCTGTACCCTGTTTCTGAAATGCCTCCTATATAGACAGGATAGGGAAAATTAAACCTCAGCATTGTCTATGTTTTCATTTGTCCAAATTCTCTACCTGTTTATGACAAAATCTTTTGGCAACCAAGGAATAGAAAGAAACTTATTCAATCTAATATATGGCTATGAAAAACTTATGTAGCCTACATCACTTATATTTAATGAAAGTCCAAATGCTTTCTCTTTAGTATCTGGAATAAGGCAAAGATATTCTCTCTTATCACTTCTGTTAAATATTATACTGGATTTCCTATCATATGCAGTAAGGCAAGAAAAAAAAATGACATCTAGATTAGTAAGGGGGCTTCCCTAGTAGCTCAGATGGTAAAGAATCTGCCTGGAATGCAGGAGACCCGGGTTTGACCCCTGGGTCCGGAAGATCCCCTGGAGAAGGAAATGGCAACCCACTCCAGTACTCTTGCCTGGAGAATTCCATGGACGGAGGAGCTTGGTGGCTACAGATTAGTAAGAAGAATTAAACTATCTTTATTTACAGATGTCATAATTGTCTAGTAGAAAATACTAATAAATCTGCAGAAAATGCTCCCAGAGCTAGTAAGAAAATTTTGTAAGGTTGTAGAATACAAGAATAATATACAATAATCTATTGTTCCTAAATACTAGAAATGAACTATTGCAAATTGAAATTATAAAAATACCATTTCTACAGCAAAAGAATGAGATATTTGGGGAAGAATTTACCAAGAATTCTTTATATTGAAAACCAAAAGCATTTCAGTCAACATTGAGGAAACTTTTAATAAACTGAGAAATATCAAATGTTCATGAATCATGAATCAGAGGACTTAATATGATTAAGATGTAAATTTTCTTTAAATTTATCTGTGGATTCAAAACAATCCCATCCAATTCCAGAAATCTATTTGTTTTTAATAGAATCTGACAGGCTGCTTTGAAAATTTAATGGAAATGTAAAATATTTGAAACAGGCAACACCATTTTAAAGAAAGGAATAAGATTGGAGGAATTATTCTATCTGACTTCAAGACTTTTAAGACTACAGTAATCAAGGCACTGTGCTTTTGGTTTAAAGATGATATACAGGCAATGAAATATAACATTCAAAAAAATTGTTGGCCAATTGATTTTTATAAAAATTCTAAGGGCATAGATAATCTGTTCAACCAGTGGTGCAGTAGCAATTATTATCCATTCATTCACACAGACAAACCCCAACATTAAACAGTTAAGGCTTCAGCTATGTGCAAAAATTAACTCGAATCATTAAAATATGAGAAAAACCTGAAAACCTTCTAGAAGCAAATATAAGAGAAAAATCGCTTTGTCCTTGATTTAGGCAAAAATTTGTTTATCAGAACACTCACATAAAAAGACTATATAAAAATAATAAATTGAAGTTCTTCAATATTAAAATCTCTTCTTTTTCAAAAGACAGTTAAGAAAATGAAATGCCAAGCCATAGAATGAACGAAAAGATTTTGCAATCTTATATCCAGACTATACAAAAGATACTTACAATTTAATAATAAACAGCAAAATTGGGCTAAATATTTGAACAGACGCTTTCACTGAGTTATCTACTACTGGCAAATAAACATGTTTGCCATTAGGGAAATGCATATGAAACCCACAGTGAGATAGCAAAAAACACTACTGGAATGGCTACAGTCCAGTTCAGTTCAGTTCAGTCGCTCAGTCGTGTCCGACTCTTTGCGACCTGATGAATCGCAGCACGCCAGGCCTCCCTGTCCATCACCAACTCCCAGAGTTTACCCAAACTCACATCCATTGAGTCGGTGATGCCATCCAGCCATCTCATCCTCTGTTGTCCCCTTCTCCTCCTGCCCCCAATCCCTCCCAGCATCAGGGTCTTTTCCAATAAGTCAACTCTTTGCATGAGGTGGCCAAAGTACTGTAGTTTCAGCTTTAGCATCATTCCATCCAAAGAACACCCAGGACTTATCTCCTTCAGAATGGACTGGTTGGATCTCCTTGCAGTCCAAGGGACTCTCAAGAGTCTTCTCCAACACCAAAGTTCAAAAGCATCAATTCTTTGGCGCTCAGCTTTCTTCACAGTCCAACTCTCATATCCATACATGACCACTGGAAAAACCATAGCCTTGACTAGATGGACCTTTGTTGGCAAAGTAATGTCTCTGCTTTTGAATATGCTATCTAGGTTGGTCATAACTTTCCTTCCAAGGAGTAAGGGTCTTTTAATTTCATGGCTGCAATCACCATCTGCAGTGATTTTGGAGCCCCAAGAAATAAAGTCTGACACTGTTTCCACTGTTTCCCCATCTATTTCCCATGAAGTGATGGGACCAGATGCCATGATCTTCATTTTCTGAATGTTGAGCTTTAATTCAACTTTTTCATTCTCCTCTTTCAATTTCATCAAGAGGCTCTTTAGCTCCTCTTCACTTTCTTCCATAAGGGTGGTGTCATCTGCATATCTGAGGTTATTGATACTTCTCCTGTCAGTCTTGATTCCAGCTTGTGCTTCTTCCAGCCCAGCATTTCCCATGATGTACTCTGCATATAAGTTAAATAAACAGGGTGACAACATAAAGCCTTGACGTACTCCTTTTCCTATTTGGAATCAGTCTATTGTTCCATGGCCAGTTTTAACTGTTGCTTCCTGACTTGCATATAGGTTTCTCAAGAGGCAGGTCAGGTGGTCTGGTATTCCCATCTCTTTCAGAATTTTCCACAGTTTATTGTGATCCACACAGTCAAAGGCTTTGTCATAGTCAATAAAGCAGAAATAGATGTTTTTTTCTGGAACTCTCTTCCTTTTCCCATGATCCAGTGGATGTTGGCAATTTGATCTCTGGTTCCTCTGCCTTTTCTAAAACCAGCTTGAACATCTGGAAGTTCATGGTTCATGTATTGCTGAAGCCTGGCTTGGAGAAATTTGAGTATTACTTTACTTGTGTGTGAGATGAGTGCAATTGTTCAGTAGTTTGAGCATTCTTTGTTGTTGCCTTTCTTTGGGATTGGAATGAAAAAGGACCTTTTCCAGTCCTGTGGCCACTGCTGAGTTTTCCAAATTTGCTATAATGAGGACCATATGACCTGAAATAGTGATAACAAGGATGTACAGCAACTGGAACTCTCATGAATTGCTGTTGAGAGCAAAAATGCTGCAGCCATTTTGGAAACAGATGGACAGTTTCTTATGAAGCTGTACATATACTTACCATACAAGCCAGCAATTCCACTACTGGATATTTACTCAAAATAAATGAAGATTTGTATGTAAATGTTCCTAGCAACTATATCCATAATAATCAGAATTTGGAAAAAGCCAAATATCTATCAGTTGATGAATAGATAAATCGTGGTACATGCATGCAATGGAATCCTGCTTTGATACATGCAGCTCTGAATCTTAAAAGCATTGTATTATTATTATTTTTTTAATTTTATTTTATTTTTAAACTTTACAAATTGTATTAGTAAGAAGCCATATGAAAAAGACTATGCACTGTACTATTCCATACACACAAAGTTCTGGAAAGGCAAAACTTTAGTGAACAGATTCATAGTTGCTAGAGGGTAGAGAATGGAAAGATGCTATTAATTCCAAAGGGTATGGGGAGAATTTTTGATATGGTGGGATGTTCTGTATCCTCATTTTTCAAAGCTCATTAAATTTCACACCTATTGGACCGAAGGCTGAGCCTCAAAGAATTGAGGCTTTTGAACTGTGGTGCTAGAGAAGACTCTTGAGCATCCCTTGGCCAGAAAGGAGATCAAACCAGTCAATCCTAAGGGAAATCAACCCTGAATATTCATTGGAAGGACTGATGTTAAAGCAGAAGCTCTGATACTTTGGCCACCTGATGCAAAGAGCTGACTCATTGGGAAAAAACTCTGATAGTGGGAAAAATTGAGGGAAAGAGGAGAAGTGGGTGACAGAGAATAAGATGGTTAGATAGCATCATTGACTCAATGGACATGAGTTTGAGCAAACTCTGGGAGATAGTGAAGGACAGCGAAGCCTGAGATGCTGCCGCCCATGGGGTCACAAAGAGCTGGACACAACTTAGCAACTGAATAACCACAACAAAATTTAATATATTTCATTGTGTATACATTATACTTCAGTAAAGTTGGCCTAATCCTAAGGAATGCTCTCATTTTGGACAAGCTGAGTTTAATGTTTAAAGTCAGATATCCACATGATGTTGT
Organism: Bison bison bison; assembly: GCF_000754665.1. Lineage (NCBI taxonomy): Eukaryota > Metazoa > Chordata > Mammalia > Artiodactyla > Bovidae > Bison > Bison bison. The sequence continues at coordinate 1,593,847 of NW_011494788.1, forward strand.
TTAATACGAAACCCAAGAGAGGACAAATGTCCAAACTCAAGTTCCTGATCAAGTCATCAGCATATAGATGGTGAAAGTGGTCATGGGTTGCACAAGAGAAAATAATTAAAGTGAAAAAATAAAGGTGGTCAAGGATGGGGCCTCATGTAATGCTCACATTTCAGGGATGTTTTATCACTTAATTTGACTGAACTGAATGGTTAGACCCAATTATTACCAAATCAATTCAGCCAGATTAGCAAGTATAGAAAAGTTAATGATTTTTTTACTGTGGTGTTAAAATGCCAAAATTGGCAGAATGTGCATTGACCAATGACTGTAAATGGCTCTCAAAAGCTTATATTAATAGATACAGATATCTTGAAGTATCAGCTATTCTCAGGAATGAGAATAAACATTTGAAAGCAGATAGAATATTTAAGGATAATATCAAACAAGCAATAGAGATCTTTTACTTTCTAGTGCTGATTGTAAAGATTTGGCTACTCTTTATTTACTACTTTTTGTGTTATTTTGCTGTAAAGATTCCTGGAAATTATCAAAGATAAAACATATGTCAGCTAACTCTTTTCCAAATTGCATTTGTTTTACTTATGTATTTATGATTCATTAGTTTTAAAACACATAAAAATTCAGTATCGTATACGTAAATTCAGCTAAAATTATGACCTTCTATTTTGTCTTTGAAGTAAGGCTACTTCAAATTGACATTCTTTTTGGACTCCAATTTCTGACTCCATTCAAGTTGACAAACTGCACATATATAATGTTTTATTTTTATGACCTTTAATAGAATTTTCAGTTCATTTATATTACTCATTAATTTTACCAGTAAATTTTCTGAAACTCTGAACTAAGTCCTTTATATGGAAGCTAGCAACTCAGTATTTGTTGTATTTATTTTCTAAGTTAATTCTCTAAATCTATTAAAAGCAAAAAATTTGAAAGTCTAATTTTTGTTTTTATCAGAACATTATATACATGTTACATGTGATTTTTTCTCTTCTATTGTACTAAAAAGATACATGCTTTACCTGAATTTGCCACAAAAGAAGGGAAGATTTAGTAGAAAATCATATTGAGGACCTCTTTCCTTAATTCTGAAACAGAGATTTCTTTCTTTTTCAGAGGTCAGTACAGTGCATTTTATTGAATCATATTTTCTTGTTTCTGAGTATATTCAGGAGGCTGAAAGAAGAGCTCATAAAACCCTAAGAGATACCTCTCTACATTGCTACTATTTAAGAGAATTGTACTACCAATGTCTCTCCTTAAACTACTGTAAATCCTGAAGTAGGTGAAAAGAATGCTGCAACTCTATAGCTGGTTGAAAGAGGGAGCTGAAGCACATCGGGGAGTTTCCATAGGCTAATGTGAGGGATATCTCAAACCTCAGTAGGCATTGGCATCAAATCTGCTAATAGGGAGTGCTCCATACAAGAGAGCAGTCTGTTGGTCCATAACCAGTTATTTACCAGTGAGGGCCAGAAATCAGGCCACCTGTGCTCAAGTCAAAACTTCACCTAAGGAATTACTTTTCCAGTTCTTTATGAAGCCAACTGCATATCCTTGTATTGGAAGTGCTAGGAGCTGGTGTCAGAGATGACTTCCTCTATGCATTTAGTGTATCCTTCCAAGAAATCTTCTTTACATACAGTAAATTGTGGAAGTCTCCTCCCTAATGCCCTATGGAAGCTGAGTCACGGAGAGAATGATTAAAAACAAGATGCACCTAAGCAAATAACAGAAACTGAAATATCAAAGTGATATTTGTAATGAGGTCTGGACATAACAAAATTCTCAAGAAGTTATTTAAATATTGACACTTTTAGGTTGTATCTTCATATGTTTAGGTCTGCTACTTTCCTTAAATTGTATCTCATTAAGCACATAATAAAAATAACAATTTTGAATAAACCTCATGAGGAAAGAAATCTTATTCAATACAGCTCAGCTTCAGAGAAGTTAAGCTAATTGAGTAAAGTACTTTTTTCTTATGGCTAACCCCTTTTAACAAAGCCAGGATTATTTGAAGTTTCTAAATCCTAGACCATGTCAAAATCAACATTTATAAAAAGGGGTAGAATGATACACTCAGAAAATTAGGAAAATTATGACACTATGGGGTAATAGTAAGATAAGTTGGAGTAGTTCAGTTTAGTTCAGTTCAGTCACTCAGTCGAGTCCAAATGTTTGTGTGACCCCAAGGACTGCAGCACGCCAGGCTTCCCTGTTGATAACAAACTCCTGGAGCTTACTCAAACTCATGTCCACTGAGTTGGTGATGCCATCCAACCATCGCATCCTCTCTCATCCCCTTCTCCTCCCACCTTCAATCATTCCCAGCATCAGGGTCTTTTCAAATGAGTCAGTTCTTCGCATCAGGTGGCCAAAGTATTGGAGTTTCAGCTTCAGCATCAGTCCTTCCAATGAACACTCAGGACTGATCTTCTTTAGGACTGACTGGTTGGATCTCCCTGAAGTCCAAGTGACTCAAGAGTCTTCTCCAACACCACAGTTCAAAAGCATCAGTTCTTCGGCACTTAGTTTTCTTCACAGTCCAACTCTCACATCCATACATGACCACTGGAAAAAACATAGCTTTGACTAGACAGACCTTTGTTGGTAATGTTTCTGCTTTTTAATATGCTCTCTGGGTTGGTCATAATTTTTCTTCCAAGGAGCAGCATCTTTTAATTTCATGGCTGCAGTCATCATCTGCAGTGATTTTGGAGCCCCCCAAAATAGTTTCTCACTGTTTCCATTGTTTCCCCATCTATTTGCCATGAAGTGATGGGACCAGATGCCATGATCTTAGTTTTCTGAATGTTGAGTTTTAAGCCAACTTTTTCAGTCTCCTCTTTCACTTTCATCAAGAGGCTCTTTAGCTCTTCTTCACTTTCTGCCATAAGGGTGGTGTCATCTGCATATCTGAGGTTATTGATATTTTTTCCAGCAATCTTGTGCTTCCTACAGCCCAGCGTTTCTCATGATGTACTCTACATATAAGTAAATAAGCAGAGTGACAATATACAGTCTTGATGTACTCCTTTCATCCTATGTAATATGATATAACCCCTTTTCTGTATTCCCAAGAGAAAAAAACCTTGAAAACCCTACATTACTTGCATATTTATGGAGGAAATTTGATTCTCTTTTCGCATCACAAAAGATGACATTTTGAATCTGACATTATCTTGAGAACAGTGCAGCTCAGTTCTCTTATCTTTAGATTTTTTTAGTGGTGATGATTATGTGAATGAAACTTTCTCCAAGAACTGAATCTCAAGGATCTTAGAGACTTGTTTGTGAAAACTACTTCTATAATAGGCAAAAGTACCAGTGATGAAAGGATACTCTGAAAGGGATTACATTCCTTGTTTTTCTCTCTCAGAGAAAGAGGAGGACTTCACCTAAGCTGAGTCAGGAAAGCACCGAGGAACGGATCTTGTGTGCCATTTTTATGATGCAAGAGTATAACAGAAAGGTCTTTGTCATAAGGGAAACAAATGTAATGGAATTTTTTCTTTGACTAAACAACACCAGGCCCTTCTCATGGCTTTCAGAGTTCTAATTTGATTTGAGTGGAAAAACTAGGTTACCAGTAGCTATGATGTTTGAAACTCAGATTTACCGTGCTGAGTTCACCTATCCTCGAACCTAGTGACTTTAGCTGAAGTCAGTGAATGAATTAATAGCTGAAACATAGAGTAATCAGAAACGCAAGTGCCTTATAAGAAAAAAAAAATAAAAAAGAGAATATGTCATTTCTTTGTTTTCCACATGTACTATTAATGACTATTTTTACGAAGAGTAAAAATGACTATTTCACAAAGATTCCCTGGCACCTCATGGATTTCCTGGCACCCATTGCCCACAGCAGGTCCCCAAGGCAGGCATTATTACACATGGGGAAACTGAGGCTTGGAGAAGCTGAGTGATTGATTGTATAGGGCGCCACAGTTAACAGGAGAGAGCCAAGATTCCTCCAGAACTTAGACTTTCCAGAACGTGGCACCATCTCCATTTTTTCCTAGCTGATGCAATTGTGTTAAAATTTTGAAGAGAAAACTGAAACCTGCCATTGGGATCATATCCACTCACTTCAAATTTGACACTTTCCTTCTCTGGGTGCTGTTTTCTCCTCTATGGCCTGAAAGGCTTAGACTCTGTCCCCTGGTCCTTCCCTGGTTTCTATGGAAACCTGGGGGACCCAGAAATTTCCTTAAAGGTTACTCGGGCCGGATGGGGCTGAAAGTCCAGGGACCTGGTCTCTGTCCTGCCTCATTCTGCATTCACATTTCTTTGTATTCTATGTGTAGTTTCGTTTAAGGAAGAGTTTCTGCTGCTTGATGATGTTGACAGCCTGCAGCCTGAGCATCTCTCCTGCTCTGTGAGTCTGAGACTGGACCACCCGCAGTCTGCTTTGTGGGCTGAGAACAGGGCCCAAGCACAGCCACCAGTGTGAGGCAGAGCAGAATGACCCAGGCTATTTGATCAAACCCAAAGAATTACGGGCGTGATGAAACTACATCACAGTGTGTAAAACCATAGGCAGCACATTTATGGTTAAAGAAAAGTGTTCTGTCCCACACTCGTGTTAACTGCTGTACCCAGGTCAGTGACAGATACCGCAGGGGACAGGAAAGGATGCCTGAATGTGCTCATCAGCCACATTCAGCCCCCACCCAACCTGGAGCCTTGCAGTGCCTGGGGAAGTCAGAAATTATGGCTGGAGTGTGGAGATGCACAGAAAATACAACGTAGTTATTGTCAACTCTCAGGGAGGTGTGCTTCAGTGATAAATGGCCACTTGGCCTTTTGCCCTGAGAACTGTTTAAGAGGCGGTGGTAAATGACAGTCTAAGATCACCCTGCTCATGAGGGGCAGGGTGGGAATTTGCAAGGTTCTCAGTCCAAAATGCCTGGATAAGGAAATGGCAACCCACCCAGTACCCTTGCCTGGAAAATCCCATGGACAGAGAATCCTGGTAGGCTACAGTCCATGGGGTCAAAAAGAGTTGGACACAACTGAGCAACTTCACTTCAGACACTTTTTTTAGAGTTTAGTATAACTTGAGAGTAAATTTTAAGACAATTGCATGGCGGTCCTTCAGCCTCATACTTTCAGAATTATTTTCATGTAAGAGAGGCACTTTTTTGTTGTTCAGTTGCTAAGTCATGTCCAAGTTTAACATGGGTTTAATAATTATATTTCTCTGTGGTCTTGTTCTACCAGATAGGTGTGTGTGTGTGTGTGGTCAGTCATGTCTGATTCTTTGCGACCCCATGGATTATAGTCACCAGGCTCCTCTGTCCATAGAATTCTCCAGACAAAGCACCAGAGTAAGTTGCCATTCCATTCTCCAGAGGATCTTCTGGATGCAGGGCTCAAACCCACATCTCCTACATCTCGTACACTGGCAGGCAGATTCTTTACCACCAAGCCACTTGGGAATAGGACTAGACCCATCATTGCTGACAGTGAAGTCAGCTAACCAAATGGTTGGTTTAATTGTCTATAAAGATAAAAATTTCTTTTAAATCTATTCTCTTTAAAACAGCTTAATACCTTTTAATATATTTTAAAATACAGTCATCCCGTTAGTGCTTGTTTCAAAGGATATGTAAGTTTTAACAATTTGGGAAGCAGTTTGATACAGGAGACATTACAAAACCATTTCTTACGGAACAAGACCTTGTATTTCATGGTGCACAGTGGCCTGATAATTCCTAGGTTTCAGTGGCCCAGGTAGATAATGGGAAACTCGGGAAGGTCAGAAGAGAGAAAAGATTTATCCTCAAGTAGGAAAGATAACCATGTTCCAAGAACTGAAGTATTTCTGGTGACCTGACTTTTCTTAAAAGGAGACTTTAGTAAAAAAGAAATCATTAACCATTTGGGGAGATCTTGAGGGCATTGATAATTGGGACTGAGAAATATAGGTTCAAGAGTCAGCTCTTATCTAGAAATGCTAAAAGAAACCTCGTAAAAATGGTTGACTCTACAAAACACAGGAAGAACATCTAGAATTTATTACACTAGAAATATCAATGGCATATGTGCTATAAAATAAAAGTTCCTATAATTCTCTGGTTGTTTGACAATTCTAAATGAATTCTTGTACCTAGAAATACATTCTGTGAATAAGTTATGAAATCCCCTTGTAGTCATTTTGATATGGTATTAGCATGACATTTGTCACTAATATGATGCAAATATATTGTTTATACACTTAGAACACCAGTAAATTTGATATGACATTAAAATATGTAGCTAAATGTCCCTGGTGTCAGTTATGGTTCATTTAGACACTGTCTTTGAATAAATAAATAGCTGAGTTGATGGCACCTTTTAATTTTTTTCCTCGACTTGATTTAATAGATTATTGCCTCTCTCCATGCTATTTGAAATGTTTTTCTTCATTCATTTACAACATAAATTAACATGTCATTTTTTTTCATGAATTTTTGAGAGCAGATAGGATAGTGACAGTACTGGTACAGTGTGCATCTGTATACACATTTCAAGGTTTTAAATAAGTCATTTGAAGAAAAATTAGCCTAGAAGAGCATCTGTCATGCTATGAGATTATTGCAGCTAGAACTGCAGTGTCACCATTAGAAAATGAAACAATGCCAGAGTTGTAGTAAAACAAAAGTCAGTTCTCGAAATAGCAGCTGCCGGCTGTTTTTACTTTGCATAGTCTGAGGTTATCATTTGACCTTGACAGAAAGTGCTTCTGTGAGTATTGATCAATGTGATTCCTGATAACCTTTTCACATTTGTAAAATCCATGAACTTCTTTTGTTTATGGCACTTGAATAAATAAAGATAGTAAATTTAAAGTAAATACAGCTTTCAACTGTTGGAGAGTAATATAGTCTTTTATTTGTATATAACATGATGATTATGCTCTATATGTTAAAATATTTGACATTCATTATGATGTTTTAAAATTAATTTCTCTTAATATTTGTAAATTCAATTATTCTGTATTTTTATTGATTACTGTTTTATCTGACTAAATAAAGCTTCAATGTTTGCATGTTCTTTTTCTTCAATGATCTGTTTATTGCTCTGAAGCTCTCCAGTTTTCCTCAGGGTTCACATAATAATCAATCTAGAATCAGCCAATGCTGGGGACCTGGGTTTGATCTCTAGGTTGGGAAGATTCCCTGGAGGAAGGCATGGCAACCAATTCTAGTATTCTTACCTGAAGAATCCCCATGGACAGAGGAGCCTGGCGGGCTACAATCCATGGGGTCACAGGGAGTCAGCACAGAATCACCCGGTATTTTCTGTTTTAACTTGTGTTCATTATGCTTAAGATACTTTGGTAGCCTCTATATCTAGACAGTTGTACCTAATGATCCTCTCTCCATAAATGGATTTATTGCCAATTCTAGATGACAAGACATGCATAACCCAACCAATGAACTTAATTTACCTAAATCTGCAAGACATTTCTCATAGCTGCTCTTCTCTCTAGAATATTGTCATGCAGGTCTCCTCTGATTTGGTAATACCTCCATTCTTTCAAGCAGTTTAAAAAAATGTATTTATCTTTATAATTGTTCTCTGTGATATAATTATTCTGAAACAAGCTAGTCTGCCTTTTGGAAGACAATTCTCCCATTAATCAGAAAAAAAGATTTTTATATTATCTTTTACTAGTCCTATTTTAATTTTTTTTCATTTATTCCTTAGGAATATATTGATTTCTCACATAGGAGCCTTGTATATTCTCATGTTTTATCTTCTCTTGCATTATTTTAGGTTCTTTGAATTTTTCTCTGAATCCTGAGAAAATTTCTATTTTTTTTTTCTCTACTTAACTAAGCTGAATTCTTGGAAGTCAATTCTATTTGTACAGACTGCAGTTGGGAACGTTATCTTTTTGTTGTTGTCAGTCATTTTAACCTTACTTATCTTAGTGTCTTTACATTTATTCTGATATTTAAAAATGTTTTTCCTGTTCTCTCCTTTTGGATGTCTGTCTCCTGCTACTTTAAATAACTATGTCTTTTTTGATTACAAATAGTTTTCTAAATATTTATGTCTTTGTAACATATTTAGAAAGAAGTTACTTCTCTGAATGTTCATTGCTGCTGCTACTGCTAAGTCACTTCAGTCGTGTCCGACTCTGTGCGACCCCTCAGACGGCAGCTCACCAGGCTCCCCCGTCCCTGGGATTCTCCAGGCAAGAACACTGGAGTGGATTGCCATTTCCTTCTCCAATGCATGCAAGTGAAAAGTGAAAGTGAAGTTGCTCAGTAAGTGTCCGACTCTTTGTGACCCCATGGACTGCAGCCTACCAGGCTCCTCCATCCATGGGATTTTCCAGGCAAGAGTACTGGAGTGGGTTGCCATTGTTCACTAAAGAGGTCCAATTTTTTTTTCCAAGCTTTTTTCATAAAGTTTGTGTTTAACTTTCTCATTTCTCCTTCTTAAACATAAACTCCTGACCAGTAGAAAATAGGTGGCTATAAAATCATTGTTTTTACACTTTGTTCAACTGGATAGTTGTCATATATATTCTCTGTTGCATTGATTGAGTTCACTGTGGTACCCAAGCACTCATTCTAATTCCTCGAGACTGACAGGAATTCATCCGTGGTCCAGCAGATATTTATTTGGATTCTGCTACATTCCTGAGGGCAGCATCATCTACCTACACAGACTGGTTCTCTCTCATTTTTGTCCAGGGTATTATATGGAAGACTTTAATTGACTGCCTCCAGGATTTACTTTTGCCTTTCTAATACTATACGTCATTTGAGGGTACTATATTTTCTTTTTTTTTTTAAATTTTATTTTATTTTTAAACTTTACAATATTGTATTAGTTTTGCCAAATATCAAAATGAATCTGCCACAGGTATACATGTGTTCCCCATCCTGAACCCTCCTCCCTCCCCATACCATCCCTCTGGGTCGTCCCAGTGCACTAGCCCCAAGCATCCAGTACCGTGCATCGAACCTGGACTGGCATCTCGTTTCATACGTGATATTATACATGTTTCAATGCCATTCTCCCAAATCTTCCCACCCTCTCCCTCTCCAACAGAGTCTATAAGACTGTTCTATACATCAGTGTCTCTTTTGCTGTCTCAAGGACACAGGGTTATTGTTACCATCTTTCTAAATTC
>NW_011494788.1:1603097-1624808 GCF_000754665.1 Bison bison bison
TCCATAGTGGCTGTACTAGTTTGCATTCCCACCAACGGTGTAAGAGGGTTCCCTTTTCTCCACACCCTCTCCAGCATTTATTGCTTGTAGACTTTTGGATCACAGCCATTCTGACTGGCGTGAAATGGTACCTCATAGTGGTTTTGATTTGCATTTCTCTGATAATGAGTGATGTTGAGCATCTGGAGTCCTGAATTTCCAAATCAACCACTATCATTTATTCCCCTGTATATTCTATCTTGGGAATTTCATTATCTGATTGCAAGTTATAGGTCTCTTGTGTTTCTTCCTCCAGCATTTCTTCCTACCTCTTTGTTCTCATTTTAGATTCTCATTCATATTTTTTTTTTCTGTCATGAAGACCACAATTTATCTTGCCTTCTTTTAAATTGTAACTCAGTTGACCATATATCTTAGGTCTCAGTTTGCTTAGAACTGACTAGTTTGCTCTTGGCATCCCAGCCAAATAATTATGCTGTTCCTTTCCCTTAGTGGTACTTAGATAGAGACAACTTTTTGATCATTCTAATTCTTGACCACTAAATTTTACTTTTAAGAAATGACTTTATATACACACTGCAGTATGGTTCTACCTTGACATTTTACTGCTTTGCATTTTTTATGTCACAACAAAAACAGTAAATGAGAATAATAATATTTAAAGTTTTTCTTCTAGTGTTCCCCTTTTATTCTTTTAAATATTTGTATGCCTTAGGACAAAAACCTTATTTTAGCACAACCTGAAACAAACAAATTACAGAGAAGGCAAAAGAGCTGAGTTTGTGAAATGTTCAGTCAAATTTGCTTGAAGAATTGGTTTAGAGAAACTTCAGATTAAGCTTCAAACCTTATAAGTCTTATCTATACAAAGAAACTAGACACTTAAGTGGTGCCCATTACTAATAACAGTGCTTTTTAGTAAAATACATATAGAAATAGCTTCTAGCTGTCATTATTATAGATTTTTATTTTTAATCCTTAGAAAATGTTAATAAGCATATCACAAAATGCCATTCTTTTCTTGTTAAACTCTATCTGTTAAACTCAGAATGAATTTAAAGCAATCATAGGAATAGACTTATCTCTCTGCAAAGAAATCCAAAGTCATAGATATGTTCTTTTTTGTTGGATTAAGGAATGAATCCGTGTTTAACTATTTAATTTTTAAATAGGGAGCATTGCAACAGATACTACCAAATCTGTGTAATAAGAACTATTCTCTTATGATGTTTTTAAAAGCTTTGGATACATATTTCAAATAAATATATATAAAATTAAAATTTGCTTATAGAGCATATGCCACTTCCAGCAGCTGCATTGATGATATATGATTGATCAAATAGTAGTATGTCTATTAAAAAAAAAAAAACTGCCAGCCTTTTTGGCATCTAAAGTGTATATTTTAAAACAGGAATATGTTTGAGGAATAGGTATCCAGTTTCTGCAAACTGAATGTTCTTGAACCTAGAGCCAGTATTTAAACCATTTTCATCACTTAAAATAGAAATCATTTCATATACTGTGTACAGTTGTAGGACTTGTTTTAAATGGTGCAAGCCATTTCACCTATAGATTTGATTAAGAAGTAAAAAATTAGTTATTTAAAGCTCTTAAAATATTTGTTTCTAGTCAAAGGGCTAAAATGAGGACGATCCTTAGGGATTATTTCAGGGGTTCTCAGTGGTTCACACTGGTAAGCTTCCAGGAGCAATCCTCTGACTTTCACTTTCCAGCCTTTATCCAGGGTGATATCTCAAGGGCTTATATCATAGATCTTTCAGGAAAACATAGAAGTCTTATGTATAGGAATGATTTAGTCATTCAGATACTACTTAAATGATAACCTTGAAACAAAGAACACAGACAAATAATAAGCAGACAATTATCTTACAAGGTCAAAAATAAACTCAACATATACTTTAATACAGAGCCACTTGTCCATCCAACACAAATACTTAATGTTTATAAACAACTATACCCAGAATGAATATACAATGAACCCAATTCCTGTGCATCTTTAATAAAATTTTAGAAAGTGCAAGAGGTTATTCTTAGAGGCAGGTGGATTAGCAAGAACAAGAACGGAAGTGAAACAAGACAAACATGTTAAAACAACAGAGAAGACTGCCATATTGTAAAAGAAAAATTGCCCTTTCTTCCTGACACTAATGGCTGTTTTAGCTTGGATCTTATATATCTTTGCCGATATATCACCTACCTATCATTGTACTGTCTTAACCACTGAGATTCGTTTTCCTGAGGTCAAAATTATCCAGATTATTGCTAAAATCAATAACACTTTTTTCATTTCTATTATCTTCAGTCTCTCAGATATTTTCACAGAGAAGGTCACTCCTGTCCTCCATTGGCTTCTGCAGCATTCAAAAATCCTGGCGCTCTGACCCATGTCATTTTTCTCTTCAGTTTCAATGATCCCTTTTTTTCCTCCCACAGCCCTCCTCTTACTATCTGTAACTGTTGAGTACAACATGGATCCGGCTCTTCCCTACTTTTTTCCCTCTTTGCCTTCTTCAGGGAGTTCACTCATTCCTCTGGCTTCAGCTATTGCCACACTAATGATAGCTTCTAAATAGGAAGCATAATGATCGAAATGGGATGAATGGCATCTATCTAAAGGGCACAAATCTGAAGGTTTCACTTAAAGAAATGAAGCAAGCAGTACTTGATTTGTTCTGCAGTAGAGCTTGATATAGAATGAAGATCAAGTTTTTATGTTTGTTCACTTTCTTCTTGTTTTTTTTAAAGAAAATCTTTTTGCCATTTTAAGTAATTTGCCATAAAAATAGCAAACAGATTAATAACTTAATATCAAAGGATGTGGTATGAAAAAAGTGTAAGTTGAAAATGCATTGGTATTTTCCATTTGTAGCTCAAAAGTTTTTTTCTTCATACTTTGTAGGTTTTCCAATAATATCATAAATATTATTTAAAATATCACACAAAAGGAAATTTTTAAGGAGGCTTTTCACTTAGAGTCAATGTATTCAGTTTAGGATATTTGAATCAACTTCTTTGGGCCTGAATCTGCTTATTACATGTGGTTCTTGGCCTGGGAGTTACTTCTCATTTTTTTTTTTTTTTAAGGATGGAAAATTATTACGTTGCCTGAAAGCTTTGAGCAAAGATGAATTCTTCTAATGTTGTCCACATTGTAGTTGATACTATGCTCAAAGAATATCAGTTGTGAAATTTCCATTCAGAAAATCATATAGCAGGTATGAGGAGGGACATTTTTTGTTTTATTTCATAATTTATTTTTTGTTTTATTTCATAATTTATTACATGGTTATAAGACAGATTTTATTGGAACAGAACAAATAGATGAGACCCTTCCTTCTTTTTCTATTCATTTCAGAGGAAAGTGATGTTTTTATTTATTTTTTCTCCTAGGGTAGTAAATATAGTGAATTCTTTTTTCAATTTTCTGTGGCTCCCCATATTTGTATTAATGCTTTTGCTGACAACCTCTGTGACACTAAAGTTGCAATCCAAGAAATAAGTATCTAATTTTCCATTGTATTCCAAAATAGAACAGCATACTATTGAAAACATTTTACAAGCAATTTCAAGAAACTACCAGACACTTTTTTTTTTTTGAATTATACCTTTTCTAGTCATGAGATGGTAGCTGGGCACCAGGCATCAGTCAAGAAAAAAGGGTGAGAGTAAAATGTGCCAACTATTCAGCATGGTTTTAGAAAGATGCATTCTAAGAAACACCAGTGTTTACATATCACTGATTGGAATATTGTCAAATGGTTACCCTTATTTTCAATGGATGTGGGGTCTTTCTGTACATATCCCCATATTAAGAGGAAATGGTTATTGGGTAGGTAACTAGCATTTTGTTCAACAACCCTGAACGCTTATCTCATGGCCAAATTTGCATGCATTTTCCATTTATGTCTTACAAGGTAGATATTGTTAACATTCTCTTCTTACAGATGAGGGAGTGGAGGTTTAGGCAGGCTAAATAACTCACCCAGTCACACGGGTAGCAGGGTAGAACCAGGAATGGAACTTATTTCTACTTGAAACAGCTGCCAAACTCTTACTCACTTGACCTCATTGCCTCTGAACTCATGCTCCAGGTCTCTTGTTGGTTTTATTTCAGGAAACCAGCTCTGGATTCCAACGATGAATTAATTCCTCTGAAGGGCATAGAGGGAACCTGGGCTGACGTACAAATGCAGTAACCTTTTAAAAAATTCATAGGCCTAAGATGTCGGCAAAGACTTATCTGCTTGCTTTGCTGTTTCTTGATCTGTTCAGCAGACAGAGCACTATGACTTGGCCTAATACTGTGAAAAGTATTTAAAGATAGAAAGAACGTCTCTCCATGAAATGAAATTTTAAATATTATGTTTCTGATAGTTGAGGCATTTTACAAATCTGCACAGGTTCATTTTTTTTTTTTTTTTTAAATTCTGGATCAATTGGTAGATAGTTGGAATAGCAGATACTATTGGTAGTCTAGGCCCAAACTTGTTCCCAGTCCCCTTGTCTCTTCTTTGCCTCTACCACACGGGCTGAGAAAGTTGCATGATTCCTTTCACAGTCTCTCTTTACGTGATGAATGGCCAAGTGATACAGTTCTGGTTAATTGCATATAAAAAGAAGCCTTTTAGGGATTTATCTCAGAAATCTTTCACTGGCTTGGTAAAGAGAATAGATATAGTAGACACCTTCCTTCCTTCCTTATGCTTGGATTTAGATCCAATGACTGGAGCTAGAGCAGCCATTTTGAAATCATAGATATTCACAGAGATATTGTTCTTGATATCACTGAATTGGTAAATCAATGCCTACTTTCATACTCCTTATTTTCCTTATCTATTCTTAGTCATGTTATTTTTTACTTTTCTCAAAGTTATTTCTGATTAAAATATTTGGTTATTTCCTTTCAATAATGGACACAGCAATTCATGGGATTTTTTATTAAAAAAATAAACAAAAATGTGGGGTATATTGGCTTGCTGCTGCTAAGTCACTTCAGTCGTGTCCAACTCTGTACGACCTCATAGACAGCAGCCCACCAGCCTCCGCTGTCCCTGGGATTCTCCAGGTAAGAACACTGGAGTGGGTTGCCATTTCCTTCTCTGATGCATGAAAGTGAAAATTGAAAGTGAAGACGCTCAGTCGTGTCCGACTCCTAGTGACCCCATGGACTGCAGCCCACCAGGTTCCTCCGTCCATGGGATTTTCCAGGCAAGAGTGCTGGAGTAGGCTGCCATTGCCTTCTCCCATATATTGGCTTAGGAGAGCCAATTCCTATATGCCCTTTTAGACCTGGAAAGTAAATGAATTACATAATAAATTTATACAGTCACAAAGGAATTGCAAATATGGCTCATTGATGAATAATTGTTTGGTTCAACAGGATTTTCCTGTAGAGATAAAACAAGAATGAGATGTTAGCAAAAAGTGGATTGCCTTCATAGCATATAGTTATTGTGACAGTCCAAAATGGAATAAATCTGTTGTCAGTTCCAGCTACTATAACAAAATACCATTGACAAAAGAGTTTTATTTCTCATGGTTCTGGAGACTTGGAAGTACAAGGTCAAGGTGCAAGCTATTTCCATTCCTTGTGAGAACTCTCCCTGGCTTGCAAATGACCTTGTTCTTGCTATGTCCTCATGGGAGAAAGAGACAGAGCTCTGGTGACTCAATTTTTGGGGGGTAGTGGTGTCATCATGAGGACTCTACCTTCATGATATTGTTTGGATCTAATTATATCTCAAAGCCCTCACATCAAATACTATCACATTGGATATTAGAATTGTAATATATGAATTTTGGAAGGACATAAGCATCAGTCTGTAGCATTTGTCTTTGAATTCAGGCATTAACAGAGATTCTTGGCTCAGCCCACCTTGAAAAGAAGTCAAATCTATTCACTCTTCATGGGAGGCCTGAAATTAATAATGATCCATTACAAACACGGGTCATATCCATATATGGGTAATAGTATTTTCAATATAACATTTTCTTACTCAACATTTCATCCAGACCAAAAGGAGAAAAAAAGAATTTTTGAGCAAAAAATATAGGTTATTTTTTATTTATTGGTTTTTCTAACCAGAACAGTCTTTTAGTTCTTTCTCCATTTCAGTATTATTTGAGAACCTTGAATTATGTCTAAATTTTTCTCAGCTCTAAAATTATGGTATAGGTAAATAAGAGGGTGTATCCTTTTATTTCATAAACTTGATTATTCATATAAAATATCTTTGTTTTCATTTTCTATCTTATGTAGTTCATGAGAATTGTGACTGAGAACTTGGTATTTAGAAACTAAATTTAGAATTTAGACTGTACACTGACCTAAATGAGAGAAAGGCAAAAGGGATGCTTCAGATAGTGAATGTTATGGTATTTAATAGGCAGTATTGATAGGCCTTGGTAACCTACTTTGTGTGGTAATGATGATGGAGAAAAAGTGGGAGTGATTTCATTAGAGTTGGGGGGTTTCCAGATTTTGGTTTTTCATGATGATGAATGGCCTTGATACTGCTACCTAGATTTGAGTCAGTTTGGGTCAGTGAGTCAGTTTGTGGACATATTAAATTCGAAGTAGCATGAGGTCATTAGATAAAGATGTCCAATAAGTAATTCAGATCCTAAAAGATGATGCTGTTGAAGTGATGCACTCAATATGTCAGCTAATTTGGAAAACTTAGCAGTGGCCACAGGACTGGAAAAGTTCAGTTTTCATTCCCATCCCAAAGAAAGGCAATGCCAAAGAATGTTCAAACTACCACACAGTTGCACACATTTCACATGCTAGTAAAGTAATGCTCAAAATTCTCCAAGCTAGGTTTCAACAGTACGTGAAGTGAGAACTTCCAGATGTTCAAGCTGGTTTTAGAAAAGGCAGAAGAACCAGAGATGAACTTGCCAGTATCCACTGGATCATAGAAGAAGCAAAAGAATTCCAGAAAAAAATCTGCTTCTGCTTCATTGACTATGCTACAACCTTTGACTGTGTAGATCACAACAATCTGGAAAATTTTTAAAGAGGTGGGAATGTCAGACCACCTTACCTGCCTCCTGTGAAACCTGTATGCAGGTCAAGAAGCAACATGGAACAATGGACTAGTTCAAAATTGGTAAAGGAGTACTCTAAGGCTATATTGTCACACTGCTTATTTAACTTATATGAAGAGTACATCATGCAAAATGCCAGGCTGGATGAAGCACAAGCCAGAATCAAGGTTGCGGGAGAAATATCAATGAACTCAGATATGCAGATGAAGAGGAATAAGAGCCTCTAGATGAAGGTGAAAGTGAAAAAGCTGGCTTAAACCTCAACATTCAAAAAACTAAGAACATGGCATCTGGTCCCATCACTTCATGGCAAATAGATGGGGAAACAATGGAAACAGTGACAGACTATTTTCATAGGCTCCAAAATCATTGTGGATAGTGACTGCAGCCATGCTATTGAAAGATGCTTGCTGCTTGGAAGAAAAGCTATGGCACACCTAGACAGTGTATTAAAAAGCAGAGACATTACTTTGCCGATAAAGGTCCATATAGTTAAAGCTATGATTTTTTTCAGTAGTCATTTACAAGTATGAGAGCTGGACAATGTAAAAGGCTGAGCGCCAAAGAATTGATGCCTTAAAATCATGATGCTTGAGAAGACTGTTGAGAGTCCCTTCGACTGCAAGGAGATCAAACCAGTCAATCCTAAAGGAAATGAGTCCTAAATATTCACTGGAAGGGCTCTCCTGATAGCTCAGTTGGTAAAGAATCTGCCTGCAATTCAGGAGACCCTGGTTCAATTCCTGGGTCAGGAAGATCCTCTGGAGAAGGAACATGTTACCCATTCCAGTATTCTTGGGCTTCCCTTTTGGCTCAGCTGATAAAGAGTCTGTCTGCAATGTGGGAGGCCTGGATTCGATTCCTGGGTTGGGAAGATCCCCTGGAGAAGGGAAAGGCTACCCTCTCCAGTATTCTGGCCTGGAGAAGTCCAAGGACTGTATAGTCCATGGGGTCGCAAAGAGTTGGACATGATTGAGCAACTTTCACTTCACTTCATTTCATTCATTGGAAGGACTGATGCTGAAGGTGAAGCTCCAGTACTTTGGCTACCTGATGTGAAGAGCTGACTCATTGGAAAAGACCCTGATACTGGGTAAGATTGAAGGCAGGAGGAGAAGGGAATGACAGAGGACAAGATGTTTGAATGGCATCACTGGCTCAATGGACATGAGTTTAAGCAAATTCTGGGAGAAGGTGAAGGACAGGGAAGCCTGGTGTACTGCAGTCTATGGGGTCACAAAGTATCAGACATAACTGAGTGACTGAACAATGACAAAAGGCTGAGAGAGATGGACAGAAGAAATAATTGTAAAAACATTAATTTGGGAAGATCATTAGTGTTTAGTACTCAGTGGGGGTGTGAAAATTAAAGGCAGAGTAGGTGGAAGATTTGAGAAGGGTTCAAAGTTTTTAATTTACGCACCCAATGATAAGGACCTAACAGAAGCAGAAGATATTAAGAAGAGGTGGCACGAATACACAGAACTGTACAAAAAAGATCTTCACAACCAAGATAATCATGATGGTGTGATCACTCACCTAGAGCCAGACATTCTGGAATGTGAAGTCAAGTGGGCCTTAGAAAGCATCACTACGAACAAAGCTAGTGGAGGTGATGGAATTCCAGTTGAGCTATTTCAAATCCTGGAAGATGATGCTGTGAAAGTGCTGCACTCAATATGCCAGCAAATATGGAAAACTCAGCAGTGGCCACAGGACTGGAAAAGGTCCTTTTTCATTCCAATCCCAAAGAAAGGCAATGCCAAAGAATGCTCAAACTACTGCACAATTGCACTCATTTCACACGCTAGTAAAGTAATGCTCAAAATCCTCCAAGCCAGGCTTCAGCAATACGTGAACCATGAACTTCCTGATGTTCAAGCTGGTTTTAGAAAAGGCAGAGGAACCAGAAATTGCCAACATCCGCTGGATCATTGAAAAAGCAAGAAAGTTCCAGAAAAACATCTATTTCTGCTTTATTGATTATGCCAAAGTCTTTGACTGTGTGGATAACAATAAACTGTGGAAAATTCTGAAAGAGATGGGGATACTAGACCACCTGACCTGCCTGTTGAGAAACCTGTATGCAGGTCAGGAAGCAACAGTTAGAACTGGACATGGAACAAAAGACTGTTTCCAAATAGGAAAAGGAGTACATCGAGGCTGTATATTGTCTCCCTGCTTATTTAACTTACATGCAGAGTACATCATGACAAACGCTGGGCTGGAAGAAACACAAAATGGAATCAAGATTGCTGGGAGAAATATCAATAACTCAGATATGCAGATGACACCACCCTTATGGCAGAAAGTGAAGAGGAACTCAAAAGCCTCTTGATGAAAGTGAAAGCCTAAAGCTCAACATTCAGAAAATGAAGATCATGGCATCTGGTCCCATCACTTCATGGGAAATAGATGGGGAAACAGTGGAAACAGTGTCAGACTTTATTTTTGGGGCTCCAAAATCACTGCAGATGGTGACTGCAGCCATGAAATTAAAAGACGCTTACTCCTTGGAAGGAAAGTTATGACCAACCTAGATAGCATATTGAAAAGAAGAGACATTACTTTGCCAACAAAGGTCCGTCTAGTCAAGGCTATGGTTTTTCCAGTGGTCATGTATGGATGTGAGAGTTGGACTGTGAAGAAGGCTGAGCACTGGAGAATTGATGCTTTTGAACCGTGGTGTTGGAGAAGGCTCTTGAGAATGCCTCCTTGAGAAGGAGATCCAACCAGTCCATTCTAAAGGAGATTAGTTCTGGGTGTTCTTTGGAAGGACTAATGCTAAAGCTGGAACTCCAGTACTTTGGCCACCTCATGCTAAGAGTTGACTCATTGGAAAAGACTCTGATGCTGGGAAAGATTGGGGGCAGGAGGAGAAGGGGATGACAGAGGATGAGATGGTTGGATGGCATCACCGACTTGATGGACATAAGTTTGGGTGAAGTCCAGGAGTTGGTGATCGACAGGGAGGCCTGGTGTGCTGCAAATCATGGGGTCACAAAGAGTTGGACACCACTGAGCAACTGAACTGAACTAAACTGAAAAGCATGATAAAATTAACTGTAAATAGAAGTATGAGTTCCAGTTTAGGCATTCTTTATTTTGGCTGCCTTTGGAAGATCTACATGGAGAAATACTCTTTTGATAGTTGAAAAGTAAAAAAGGTAGGTAATAGGAAGATAGATTGACAGCAAATGCTGAAACAGGGCTACCTGCACGTTTGTGAGATGCATCTGAGTTGAAAGCGCAGGAGTTGAGGGGTTTGCCCAATGAAAATAGGTACAAAGAGATGAGCGGCTTGCATGAAACTTTGAGGCACACTAACATCTAGAGGGAAACAGCAAAAGGGAAATCAGTCAAAATGCTGAAAATAATGCCTAGAGGGTAAAAACTGAAACAAATGAGAAAAGAATCATCAAAAATGCAAACAAATTATATTCAAATATGGAAGCACAATCAAGTTTTATATAATTTAAATATGCTATTTAATTTGCCACTGGAAGTCCACTGTAATCTGAAGTGAAGAGGTTTTTAGTTGAATGTTGGAGGAAAAATGTCAGATTACAAAAGGCGAAAAGCACTTAATAGGAGCTTCAAATGTGGCTCATTGGTAAAGAATCCACCTGCCAATGCACAAGATGCGGGTTCAATTCTTGGTTTGGGAAGATTACCTGGAGAAGGCAAAGGCATCCCACTCCAGTGTTATTTCCTGGGAAATCCCATAGAGGAATCGGGCAGGCTACAGTCCATGGGGTCCCCAAAGAGTGGGACACGACTTAGAAACTAAACAGCAACGAGGCAGTTGCAGCAGTGGAGGAAGCTCAGGCAGTGTGCAAACCACTCTTTCTAGTCATTGATTGATGAAGGGAGTGAAAGAGACAAAGCAACAGAAGAGGAGGTGTGTTTTTCTTTCTTTCTTTCTGAGGTCATTTTTCGGAGGAGTGTTTGGTGACTGAATGCCCTTGTTTGCTGTTTCCCATTGAAGTAGCAAATGCATCAATATCAGTGTTAATGATAAGGATCATTAACTTTTCTCTTTTCTCTTAGGATCCACTTTTAAGAATTTGATAATATGGAATTATAGATGTTAATGCAATAGTGAGCATTTGGTCAAATGAGGGAACAGGCCAAAATCCTTTAAATACTATGTATTAAGACACATTCTAGTTCATTAGTGATAGATATTTGTAACTTTCTTCAGGTCTTTGTCTGTAGTCCTATAGATAACTTAATTTGTTCACTCTAAGCAAGATTGAGTATTTTAATAAAGTCTTGACAAGTGCTAACTACATTGTGATGATAGCATTTAAGAAATATCAGTTTTATCATAGAAAATGATGTGTGTCCTGTAATTACTTGTTTTCATCAGTACCTTACTGTTTCTTGTTATTGCTTGTTTTAATCTGTATCTTATTTTTTTCTACCTATAATAGTGACTGCTTTAATTTAATTTCTCTTTTACTGGGTTACAAGTTAAGTTTTAGAGCTTCATTTGCAGCCAAGAATAAAAACTAGAAAATCTTTTCTTCCATCAGATATATCTTTAGCTGAAGATTTTATCCTTGGTCATGAACATAACTTTTCACTACTAAACTGCATCTCGAGATATTTGATACCCATATTAGAGTTCCTTTAAATGCTTAGTTCTCTTTTCTTAAAAGTATTATTTGCATATTTATTTTATATTACTACTTGAAAACTGTTGATGTCTTTAAATGAGCTTGAAAGCAGCTATAAAATATTTCCCTGGATTTTTCACTTATGAAAAAAATTTTTTAGATGTGGCATATATTTAGATACATATTGTTGTTGTTTAGTTGCTAAGTCATGTCTGACTCTTTGTGACTCCATGGACAGTAGCCTGCCAGGCTCCTCTGTCCATTGGATTTCCCAGGCAAGAATACTGGAATGGATTGCCATTTCCTTCTCCAGGAGACTTCTTGACTCAGGGGTTGAACCTGTATCTCTTGCATTGCAGGCAAATTCTTTACTGCTGGGCCACCAGGGAAGCTCGTGTGTATGTGTGTGTGTGTGTTTATTGCTATTATAATATATGAAATATATACTATATCTGAAAATGCATATATTTGTAGCAAGAAGAATGTAGCTTCATACTGAATATAAAAATTCTTACATCCTCTTAAAATGTAAATAAGAAAGCAAATGACCACATGATCAATGTATTCTTTCTTGTCTTCCTGAATAATATTAAAACAAGCCATAAAACAATGCCAACTCAATGCTAAACTCCTTTGATCTTAGCTGACTGTTAGTATCAAACAAGAGAAATTTTGAACAGGGATAAAACATGGCTAATTTCAAAGATATAGATAAACAAAATAAATCTCAGAGGTGAAAAGACTGTAGAAGCCACTTCATTCAGGTTGGTTAGTTTGTTTTGAAAGCTGATTCTGAGCGATCTTTGAAGGTGTATGAAGCCACATGAAGGGCCGACTCTAGAGATATGAGGTTGTGGGGAGGCAGGGAATTGGTTAGTCCCTTATCATCCCTACTGAAATCTTTCCTGCTGGGAGTTTATTTCTGCTACATATAGAGCTTCTCTGTGGGCTTTCAGTAGTAAAAAGAATTTTACAGTTGAAAAGCTTGTGAGAGCCATGGGTACGGCATCCTCTTTCCCCTCTCTGATAGAGATGCAGTGACCTCTTCAAGGTCACACATGTGAGTTGAAGAGCCAAGCAAGAGTACAGGTCTAGTAACCAAAAGCACTGTGGCTCCCTACCCCCAATTAACCCAAACTGTGTTACCCATATGAAACTACCAACACTTTTCATGTGTGCGCCTTGGCATATGAACAAATTCCGTGGAGATCCAGGATTCGCAGAATTTTATTTTGAAAGGGATTTTTAAAATGAAGTCCAAAGTCCCTCTTCAGGCAGTAATCCTTTCTCTAACATCAGAGAAAGGGGGCAGGCACACAACTTCTGTTAATGTGTTTAAGACAGGGACCCTGCTATGTCCTCAAATAACATATTTCATTCCCGGGCAATTTTCCATATTCTCCAGTATTAGCTAAACCTTCATTCCTAACATATCATCCTACTAAACTTTCTTTGGGCTCCAAAATCACTGCAGATGGTGACTGCAGCCATGAAATTAAAAGACGCTTACTCCTTGGAAGGAAAGTTATGACCAACCTAGATAGCATATTGAAAAGCAGAAACATTACTTTGCCAACAAAGGTCCATCTAGTCAAGGCTATGGTTTTTCCAGTGGTCATGTATGGATGTAAAAGTTGGACTGTGAAGAAGGCTGAGCGCCGAAGAATTGATGCTTTTGAACTGTGGTGTTGGAGAAGACTCTTGAGAGTCCCTTGGACTGCAAGGAGATCCAACCAGTCCATTCTAAAGGAGATCAGCTGTGAGTGTTTGGAAGGAATGATGCTAAAGCTGAAACTCCAGTACTTTGGCCACCTCATACAAAGAGTTGACTCATTGGAAAGGAGGGATTGGGGGCAAGAGGAGAAGGGGACGACAGAAGATGAGATGGCTGGATGGCATCACTGACTTGATGGACGTGAGTTTGAGTGAACTCTGGGAGATGGTGATGGACAGGGAGGCCTGGTGTTCTGCGATTCATGGGGTTGCAAAGAGTCGGACACGACTGAGTGACTGATCTTATCTGAAACTTCACTTTTCTTTTTAAGCTAATATATAATAAAACTATCTTCCATTTAGTGGTTTGGGTTGGACATTGATGTGTAAATGGGTGGATGAGTTGGCATTTTGCCAGTTCCTCTACCCAGGCCTTTGGTTTGGAGCATATGGGAAATGAAGGCCTCCACTAGAGAAGCTCCCTGAGAAATGGTATTTTCATGGTAGATCTTTTATGTGGAACTTAATGATAATGGATGATCACATAAAAAAAGGTAACAAAGACAGCTAACCCTTTCTACAGACTTGCTGTGTTCTAAGTTCTCTATTATATTTACAGATTTATAGCTCTATGTTTATATATAGATCTGTATTTATATATACAACTATATATAAGTTCTAGTGAAAGTGAAGTGAAAGTCGCTCATTCATGTTTCTTTGGGACCCCATGGACTGAAATTCTTCAGGCCAGAATACTGGAGTAGGTAACCTTCCCTTTTTCCAGGGTATATTTACTCATTTAACATTCACAATATTCCATGAGGATGATTATTATCCCATGTTATAGATGAAAAATGAAGTTCCCCAAATTCACAAGTGTTAGCCAATAATAGAGCAAAGATTTGAAAGCAGAAAGACTAATTTCAGATTCAAACTCTTAAACTGTTAGGCCATACTACCCCTCTGGAGATAGAATGTTCTAATAAGAGGTTGTGAAGAAAATGTATTTATTAATAACGTTAGGAGATTCCACAGGGTATACTGGGCAGAGTTGAAAGTGGAGAGGAGCAGTGGGGAAAGGCAAGCAGGTGGCCAGAGGAGTGGGCTGGTGACTGGGATGTGAAGTCCAGTCGCCTTGCTCTGAAATGAACCTATTGTTAGAGCTTTGCTGCCTTGAGGGCACAGAGAGAAGATGAACACTCGAGTCTTATCAGGGGCTTGTGTGTGTTGTACCCTTCATCTCTCTTGGCAGTGGAGTGTGACTCCCAAACACTTCCTCTAAGGATATTGTTCTTATTCACTTTGGATCATGGACGCTTTTTGAAAATATGGTTAAAGTTTTTCACTTTTTCTCTAGGGAACAAAAGCACCTAGGCATGAACATAGAAAATGTTTATTTCCCCCAAATGTGGAAAACTGAGGAAGGCATATAATTTTGGAAGGATCCTATCAGGCAGCAGGGACTGGGTGATATTTCTCAAGGATACTAACTCTTTGCGACCCCATGGCCTATACAGTCCATGGAATTCTCCAAGCCAGAACACAGGAGTGGGTAGCCTTTCCCTTCTCCAGAGGATCTTCCCAACCCAGGGTTTAAACCCAGGTATCCCGCATTGCAGGCAGATTCTTTACCAGCTGAGCCGCAGGGGAAGCCCAAGAATACTGGAATGGGTAACCTATGCCTTCTCCAGCGGAACTTCCTGACCCAGGAATCGAACCAGGATCTCTTGCATTGCAGGCAGATTCTTTATCAACTGAGCTATGACGGAAGCCCTCTTTATGGTACAGGAAGGGTCTATGTGATAAACATAGGTTTGGAGAAGCGAGCATGTGTGGACATGAACTACAAAGACAAAGAAGGAAGTGAAACAAATCCAGGGAACTCTTTATTAGCTGCTTCTTCATGACCTCACAAATGTCGGTATCTCCGTAAAAGTCCCGATGTGTTTACTATGATTGGAATTTCTCCTGAAGGCAAGTGAGAAAGATAGAGCTTCACTTCTGGTCCGGAAGTAGGGAAATGCAAAACAGGCTGCCCTGATCCCAGATTAAGACAGAAAGACGCACAGTAAGGTACACACGCAGTGGGTGGGGCTTCTTGGTGCTCCATAGCCTGAATCTGGAGTTTAGGTGAAAATTCTCGGAGCCTTTAAGGGCAGAGAAAATCCCAAATGCCATTTGTGTTACATGCATGCTCAGGAAAATCCTTTTCCCTTTTATTTCAGGGGATTCTTGGGCTCTCTGAAGCAATCCATGTTCCTTAGGTTAAAGCCTTGATCTGCAAAGATGCTTCTAACACTAAGCTGGCTTCAGATGACAAAAATGTGGCTGAATCAATCACCAGCCGCCTTTCTACTGTAAGAGAATCTGAGGATTTCCCATGCGTTTGCTTTTGTGTGTCTCTTTTTCCTTCATGCATCACTGAAGATTGAACAAGTTCATTACTGAAGCCACTGCCTGTGTAGACATGGGGCACTGGAGTGTCTTAAGTGTCATGTCAGTTCTCTGTTTTTGCTCTTCTCTTCCCTTTGACATGGGGCCTGCACTGGCAGCATCCTGAGTGAGAATGTCTTGTGGGGAGTTTGAGTTAGGACAGGTCTGCTGCCCAGAGGGATAGAAAGCCTGAGCACACACAGGGCTGAGCCCAGATTTCTCCCCTGGTAGTGGGGGCATGTTATTTCACAGACCTTTGTCTGCCTGATTTTGCTGAAGAAGGAAAAGTCCTCAGGAATAGCTCTGTGAAACCACTGACCTGAATTGGTTTTGAAGAAATGGTAACTTCCAAGACATTTTTGAGCTGTGAGAGCTGAGGCTCACATATATTTCCTTTTGTCTGCCGAAGAGCTAGAACATTCTTTTTAGAAAAGACTTCAATGACTCAACGGATGGCATTTGAGCAAATTTTGAGAGAGAGTGAAGGATAGGGAAACCTGGTGTGCTGCAGTCTGTGGGGTCACAAAGAGTCAAACACAACTTAGCAGCTGAACAGCAACAACAAGGGACCTAATTATGTATACATTTGTGCAATATTTTAAGCAAACGGCAAATGTCCTTCTCTTACCTCATAAGGGACATAGGCAATCCAAAGGTCAAACAAGATGATCTATCTTAAGCAGAATTAGAAAGAACTGCTTACTTGGGTGGGTCCTGATTAAATATTGAGATATAGGCACTTGGAATATAAATGTGAATATGATATTCTCATTGCCCTCACAATGTTCACATTATATCTATGAATATAGCTACAGAGATAAATAAGCATTCTGAAAGTTAAAAAACAAACCCTGCTAGTCATTTAAAAAAATGACATACACATGCAAATCTATCATTTAGCTGACCATCCACACATGAACTTTAAAGAATAAGACAAGCATTTAGAAAATAACATCACAAGCTCTTTGTTGGTGAATAAACCCAGAGATATCTCCATACTCCTAAGTTCATTTGTCTGGCTCCCTCCAATTTCAGATTGGTTATGAAATTTCTCAGATCACCCTAGTGATGTGAGTTGAGGACTGAGGACCATTAGTTAGTCTATAGGTTCCCAGCTCTGATAGACAGAATTGGAAAGTGACTCCCAATAACTCATTCCCTTGCATAATTCCCTTCTCTGGAGTGTATTTGGAACCTGTGACTATGGTGAAGTGCCACTCACGCTTATGTTACATTGTAAGGCATAGGTGAAGGGATTTTGTAGATATAATTAAGGTCCATAATGAGTGGTTTTTGAATTAATCAAAAGAGAGCTTATCCTGAATGGACCTGACCTAAACCAATGAGCCCTTTAAAAGAGGGACTGGAGCCCTTCTTGAGCTCAGAGAGGTGCCTAGGCTGATCATGAAAAGGAAACCAGTGTGCAGTGAGAAGAGGCCATTCTGTTATTCATCGTGCACGCATGTCCATACTCTGCACGGTGCTCTGCTTTAAAGAGGCCTCATATTAGTGTGAGAGAAGCAAATGCACAGACGTTTGCGATAATAAAATAGATGGCATTCGAGAAGATGATATTGAACCAGAACAGATAGACTATTCGTTTCTCTCCAGATACCTATGTCTGTACCCAGAGAAGTATGCTGGCACTTGTGCTGAATCCTGAGACTTAGAAGAACTTTCCTAATGGAAGAGGAATGGGGGAATGGTGCACACTGTTGCTATTAGAAATGAATAGCCAGAGAGCACAGGTTACCATGAAAGTAAGAGGGTGACTATAGGAAGAAACAGGAGATGAGGCTGGAAAACAGGCAAACCATGGAACAGTCTTTTATGTCCTACTAAGAACTTTATACTATATTGAGTAGGTAATTGGATATATTGAAAGCATATGATCAGACTTATACTTTAAAATATATGGATAAAAATATGAAGGATGGTTGGGAAGATAAAAGGTAAACTGAAATGTGGAGACCAATTATGATACTCTCTCAATAGTCAGCAAAAAATAAATGATCTAAGATGTGGATGAAGGGAAAATGATAGAGATATTGGAGAGATATTTAAGAAGTGACACTGGTAGGGTTTGGTGCCTGCATGTTGGTCTGAGAATTTAAAGCTTAGGTAGGTTTTGGGCTATCAGTTAAGTATAACTAGTAAAGTGTAACACAACATAGTGGGAAAAATTGGGTTGTAATCGGAAGAGGGCTGGAGGAAGGAAGGGGATATCTTATCCCCTTATACATCCCCAAATATATCCCCTTATATATCCCCAAATACACTTATTTTGGGGTGTATTTTCCTTCAGTTGTCATGAAGTCTAGTAGACAGTTTGATATATAGCATCTCTAGCACTGGAACTAGCTTAAAGCTAACTCAACCTTATTCTGTATAGTTTCCAGATCTTATATATTCTACTTGAACCCATGAAGAAAGCCAGGGGTGTTATTTCCCTTAATATAGGTACACCTTTAATGTGCTGATTTTAAATTTCTCTAAAGAAAATAAATTTATTTATTCATTCATTCATTCAAGAAACATACATTGAGACTCTACTGTGTGCCTTGTACAGCCATCACTCAGTATCTCAGTATCAAAGACCCTCACATATACCAAAACCCCTGGATGCTCAAGTTCTTTATATAAA
This sequence comes from Bison bison bison, assembly GCF_000754665.1. Classification (NCBI taxonomy): domain Eukaryota; kingdom Metazoa; phylum Chordata; class Mammalia; order Artiodactyla; family Bovidae; genus Bison; species Bison bison. Next base: position 1,621,581 of record NW_011494788.1, read on the forward strand.
ATGACCAGGTACTGTTGGCCCTCTGCATCTGTATCTATGGGTAGGGAGGGCTGACTGTACTTCTCTAGGCACGAGGGATGGGGGACAAAGCAGTACATAAGTGGGACATTGTCTTTGCTCCCCTGGAACACACGTTTTAATGGAAAATACAGAAATCGGGATAAGTAAATACACTCATAATCATCAACGCTAGAAAGAAAATTGAGAATAGAAACTCAGAGCGATTGTATATGTATTCCAAGTGGTAAACCTGGGGAAGTTAGGGGAGTTAATTTCTTCTTATCCTATCAGCAAATGAGAACATTCTATTTAAAAAATCAGAGTTGAACCGTATCCAGGAATCCCTTGATCTTCAGAGAGTGGCTTTTTCTTACCTCTTTTCTATCCCGTACACCCAGAAACACTTGACATACCATCAATTTCTCTTCAAGAATCTCAGGCCCAACTGAAGCAGATTTTTCAACTGTGTAATATGAATTGTATCTGAAGAAACATCATCTAAAGGACTTGGCTGAACACATTCTGGATTCTACAACCTTAAATGGTGAATACAATATGAATCCACCCAAAATTATCTGAATTGGACAGACTTTGGAATGAGATATTCTGAAAGGTGAATATGAAATCATAGGCTATGGTTGTTGCTTTTAAAAGTGTTTCTTTAAAGTCAAGTTAAAGAGGATGGTCGGCCATAGGCTTACCAGAAAAGGGCTGTCTTGGCAAGGGAACAGACTCTAAAGCTGTGTCCCTTTCATCTGTCTTTAAAATTAAAGTGAGGTTCAGCAGATACCTTGAGGAAAGATATTAAATTGCAGATTTTGCCGTTTTGTTGTGCCTGCAACTTCCCAATGTTGCTAGTGAGAAGCCAAGAAGGCCCTTAAAAGCCTTTGTGCTTGGCACCTGCAGAAATCTAATTTCTGATGAATAGGGCCCTAATTGGGTCAATTATTCTATTATACTACACAAGAGTACTTCAAACTGCTGCTTCAGTAAAGAGAGAGCTTTAGTCTCCCATTGGTGTTCTCCACTCTGAACAGAATTCAGAATACAGCATTTAACTTTTCCTTTTCCAGTGCCAATTTTGTCCTTCTGATCTTAGTTCATCTTATATGAGTCAACTGCTGAGTAAAAGTGAAACTAATTTTTCCCCTTCTGTGACTATGTGTAAAATTATAAAAGAGATTCTTTGACTCCTTTAAAAACTGCTTGCAAATGCATGAGGCAATTGCTTTAGTGTGCCTTGTTCAATGGGAATATTAAAAAAAAACTTTACTTATTTTTTAATTTGTGTATAGCCTTATATAAGTAACTTTTACAAGTTGAATATTGTACTTAGACCTGTGTATAAAGACATACAGAGGGTCAACAGGCACGTGAAATGTTGTTGAACATCACTGCTTGTTTAGAAATACTCTCAATTATTATCTTTGGAGGAGGGGGAGAGATCTGCATTTTATTTGTGGATTATATTATACTTTTGAACATTTGTAAGCCTCTAATTTAAATTTTATTTCCTGATTATCAAAGAATCGTACCAGTTTCCTTTTCCACAGTCACACATAACATGTGAGTTAGAAAGGAAAATAGTATCTGAAGCTGACACTTGATGATTCTTATTGAGTCATTATTTTAGTGAGATTTATTTCTTAGACATTTCCTTTATGCTAAATGTTCAGATTTGTAGCTTGAAAGAGAAAATTCTTTAATTAGAATGAATATTTTCACTCGAGTTGGTCTATAGTTCAGACTTTACGTTGGAGAAGATAGAATTATGTGGCTCCAGCTATGCCTTTAAATTGCTACTATGTGATAACTTGTTGCCTTTGAAGCTGTTTTGGATAAAGCAAAGAGGCATCACCTTGGTTTTTACAAGAGGCCAGGAAGACTCGCATTATATAAAAAAATTGAATTCAGTAATGTTCTCAAAGAGGTATTTTATAAGAAACTCCAAGCTTTAGTGTCTGGCACATATTAAACACTCACAAAATTGATTTTATTTTTTTTTTCATGGGAAATGATAAGTGGATTTTATTTTATGTCACTGAGCTGGGGTAGTTTTAATGTTCCAATAGGTAACTGACACAACCAAATGGCCATGAGTTGTTTGAAGATAGGTACATGTCTAGTGCATTTTTAGAATGCCAGTCCCTTTAATTTCAGATCAGTTTAGTACAATTGCTCAGTTATGTCCAACTCTGCAACTCCATGGACTGAAGCACCCCAGGCTCCTCAGTCCATCAACAACTCCCGGAGCTTGCTCAAACTCATGTCTATCAAGTCAGTGATGCCATCCAACCATCTCATCCTCTGACATCCCCTTCTCCTCCCACCTTCAATTTTTCCCAGCATCAGGGTGTTTTCCAATGAGTCAGTTCTTCACATAGGTGGCCAAAGTATTGGAGTTTCAGCTTCAACATCAGTCCTTCCAATGAATATTCAGGACTGATTTTCTTTAGGATTGACTGGTTTGATCTCCTTGCAGTCCAGGGGACTCTCAAGAGTCTTCTCCAATGCCACAGTTCAAAATCATCAATTCTTCATTGCTCAGCTTTCTTCACAGTCCAACTCTCACATCCATACATTCCTACTGGAAAAACCATAGCTTTGACTAGGCAGAACTTTGTTGGCAAAGTAATGTCTCTGCTTTTTAATATGCTGTCAAGGTTGGTCATAGTTTTTCTTCCAAGGAGCAAGCATCTTTTAATTTCAAGGCTGCAGTCACCATCTGCATGATTTTGGAGCCCCCCAAAATAAAATGTCATGGTTTCCATTGTTTCTCCATCTATTTGCCATGAAGTGATGGGACCAGATGCCATGATCTTAGTTTTCTGAATGTTGAGTTTTAAGCCAGCTTTTTCACTCTCCTCTCTCATTTTCATCAAGAGGCTCTTTAGTTCTTCTTCACTTTCTGCCATAAGGCTGGTATCATTTGTGTATCTGATGTTAATGATATTTCTCCCAGCAATGTTGATTCCAACTTGTGCTACATCAGCCCAATTTTCACATGATATACTCTGCATAGAAGTTAAATAAGCAGGGTGACAATATACAGCCTTGACATACTCCTTTCCCAATTTGGAACCAGTCTATTATTCCATGTCCAGTTCTTTTTTTCTGTTTTTATTTATTTATTTAAATTTTATTTTTAAACTTTACAAAATTGTATTAGTTTTGCCAAATATCAAAATGAATCCGCCACAGGTATACATGTGTTCTGCATCCTGAACC
>NW_011494788.1:1624908-1625232 GCF_000754665.1 Bison bison bison
TATAGCCCAACTCTCACAACCATACATGACTACTGGAAAAACCATAGCCTTCACTAGATGGACCTTTGTAGGCAAAGTAATGTCTCTGCTTTTTAATATGCTGTCAAGGTTGGTCATAGTTTTTCTTCCAAGGAGCAAGCATCTTTTAATTTCATGGGTGCAGTCACCATCTGCAGTGACTTTGGAGCCCAAGAAAATAAAGTCTGTCATGGTTTCCATTGTTTCTCCATCTATTTGCCATGAAGTGATGGGACCAGATGCCATGATCTTAGTTTTCTGAATGTTGAGTTTTAAGCCAGCTTTTTCACTCTCCTCTCTCATTTT
>NW_011494788.1:1625332-1639226 GCF_000754665.1 Bison bison bison
TTTATTTATTTAAATTTTATTTTTAAACTTTACAAAATTGTATTAGTTTTGCCAAATATCAAAATGAATCCGCCACAGGTATACATGTGTTCTGCATCCTGAACCCTCGTCCCTCCTCCCTCCCCATACCATCCCTCTGGGTCGTCCCAGTGCACCAGCCCCAAGCATCCAGTATCATGCATTGAACCTGGACTGGCAACTCGTTTCATACATGATATTATACATGTTTCAATGCCATTCTCCCAAATCTTCCCACCCTCTCCCTCTCCAACAGAGTCCATAAGACTGTTCTATACATCAGTGTCTCTTTTGCTGTCTCGTACACAGGGTTATTGTTACCATCTTTCTAAATTCCATATATATGCGTTAGTATACTGTATTGGTGTTTTTCTTTCTGGCTTACTTCACTCTGTATAATAGGCTCCAGTTTCATCCACCTCATTAGAACTGATTCAAATGTATTCTTTTTAATGGCTGAGTAATACTGCATTGTGTATATGTACCACAGCTTTCTTATCCATTCATCTGCTGATGGACATCTAGGTTGCTTCCATGTCCTGGCTATTATAAACAGTGCTGCGATGAACATTGGGGTACATGTGTCTCTTTCAATTCTGGTTTCCTCAGTGTGTATGCCCAGCAGTGGGATTGCTGGATCATAAGGCAGTTCTATTTCCAGTTTTTTAAGGAATCTCCACACTGTTCTCCATAGTGACTGTACTAGTTTGCATTCCCACCAACAGTGTAAGAGGGTTCCCTTTTCTCCACACTCTCTCCAGCATTTATTGCTTGTAGACTTTTGGATTGCAGCCATTCTGACTGGCGTGAAATGGTACCTCATAGTGGTTTGGATTTGCATTTTTCTGATAGTGAGTGATGTTGAGCATCTTTTCATGTGTTTGTTAGCCATCTGTATGTCTTCTTTGGAGAAATGTCTATTTAGTTCTTTGGCCCATTTTTTGATTGGGTCATTTATTTTTCTGGAGTTGAGCTGTAGGAGTTGCTTGTATATTTTTGAGATTAGTTGTTTGTCAGTTGCTTCATTTGCAATTATTTTCTCCCATTCTGAAGGCTGCCTTTTCACCTTGCTAATAGTTTCCTTTGTTGTGCAGAAGCTTTTAAGTTTAATTAGGTCCCATTTGTTTATTTTTGCTTTTATTTCCAGTATTCTGAGAGGTGGGTCATAGAGGATCCTGCTGTGATCCTATGTCAGAGAGTGTTTTGCCTATGTTCTCCTCTAGGAGTTTTATAGTTTCTGGTCTTACGTTTAGATCTTTAATCCATTTTGTGTTTATTTTTGTGTATGGTGTTAGAAAGTGTTCTAGTTTCATTCTTTTACAAGTGATTGACCAGATTTCCCAGCACCACTTGTTAAAGAGATAGTCTTTTCTCCATTGTATATTCTTGCCTCCTTTGTCAAAGATAAGGTGTCCATATGTGCATGGATTTATCTCTGGGCTTTCTATTTTGTTCCATTGAGTCAGAAGGCTGGTTCCTGTTGGCATTACAGGAAATAAAACAGTGAAAAAAATAAACAAAGCATAGTCTTTATTTTCAAGTAGTTTGTAATCTAAAATGCAGATGAAAAATGTATGCTTGATTGAAATATAAATTTTTTTTAATGAGTGTCTTCAGAGGGTTACAGAGTACTATGAGAGCTTAAAAATATGTGTGTGTATATGTGTCTGTGTGTGTTTCCATTTTGTAGCACCCTAGCATGTTCATTTTGTAATATTTGAGTGGATGCATCCATCTGTGGACTTAGAATACCAACCCTGTGTTTTTTATGTATACATTAATACTTCACACATACGACACTGAGATTTGTCTCTGTTTGATCTGAAAACCACACATCTAGCAAGAAAGATGGCTTGATGGATTTTATGGTGAATCAGAGAGAGGAGAATTTAGTATGCCACTTTTTCTGATTTCTTTCAAGAGGAGCTAGGAAGAAGTTATATGATTACTGCTTTCTGGGAATTCTCCATAGATTAATTTCCCTCACAGAGGCAGTACTTATTATGGTTCTTCTTCTAAGGGGTTTTGAAAGTTGAATTTTTTTAAAGCCCTTTCCATTTATTTAAATAAAAATTTTGGCAAAGTGTCTATAATAATATACTTTTGGCATTTTGCCACAAGAATATTGTCCTCTTTACTCTTCAGAAATAAGAATATTTAACTATATTTTGTCCTTTTCCCTATTATCATGCATGGTTCCTTGCTATGTCTTATTATTTAATTTTGCAGCTGCTATAAAGCATTAGTTTTTCAAAAGCATTCCATTACCAGGTTGGGCTTCCCAGGTGGTGCTAGTGGTAAGGAATTTGCCTGCCAATGCAATAGACATAAGAAACGTGGGTTCAGTCCCTAGGTCAGGAAGATCCCCTGGAGGAGGGCAAGGCCACCCAGTCCAGTATTCGTGCCTAGAGAATACCATGGACAGAGGAACCTGGCGGACTACAGGCCATGGGGTCGCAAAGAGTCAAACACGACTGAGCAACTTATCACAGCACATAGCACACCTAACTGGTCATGAATCCAACAGGGACACTTGGCAAATATTTGTCATATCTACCTTAGAAATAAACAGGCATCATTTGTGACAACTGTATGTTATAGTATGTGGGATGCTCCACATGAATTTTCTCATTTAATCCTTATAAATCTTTTAAAGAGGTATTAACATCCTATTTTAAACATGAAGCTGAGATCCTGAGAGATGAATTTACTTGTTCAAATTCATACAGTTAATAAATGACTACTGATTCTCAATCTGAAGTCCTTGTCCTTTTCACCATGTTGTTCCACTTCAGTCCTTGGGCTAGTCCCTAATATTATAACTCCTTATATAATCACACAGGGGTGGAAACTTCAAAATGCTCTCTTGAAGAATATCACTTTGAATATTCATTCCCAGAAACTTAAAAGCAGTGGCCAAAAGTTGAACTTTTTCCCATCATTTTTAAGGCTCAAGCTTCAATGTTGTTTCCAGAAGAAGTGTAACACATATGGCTTTAGTCACTAAGTATGTTGCTTTGAAGATAAAAAGTAAGAGGAGGAAGACTCCTTCAGGCAAAGAACCTTCTCCACAGTTGTGCATACGGCCGAGCAGATTAGGTCAAACAGACTGTAGTCTTGCAATGCTCAAATCAAGACTTCTGCCCGACACTAAATGAGACCATCACTCATCTCTGCTGCCTCTGGCCATCAGTCAGAGTCAGTTAGTATTTGTGTGGGAAAAGAAACAGTCTGCACCCTCAGGGAGCTCTTAATCTGTTAGATGAGACCAGCCCTGCCCACGAGTAAGGCAGGGTGTAAAAGAAGACTCAAGCGGGAAATAAGACAGATGTGAGCTAGGGGAAACAGAAAAAGGAATCATCGATGGGGTGTCCTCTAACGTTTTATGATTCTAAATGCCATGAAGGTAGGGGCTTTGTTTATTTATTTACTAGTGTCAGCAGCATATAGCACAGCACAGCTTCTGGCATGTAGGACACGCATTATAAAAAATTAGTTATGTGCATGGGTAACACACTCTGGGTACCCATGATGCCTAGGAAAGTGAAGAGGACAATTTCCTAGACAATAATTCATGCATGCAGTGTCCGGGGTCAGCTGCAAAATGTACCTTTCCCACCTCTATCAAGTCTCCAGTAATGATGTAGGGTCTATCTTGGATAAGCATCAATGAGTTCCCTTCACACTTTGTGTTCTCTTCTTCTTCCCTAAGCTCCCTAAAGAAAGTCAAAGAAAGGTAATGCTAAAGAATGCTCAAACTACCACACAATTGCACTCATCTCACATGCTAGCAAAGTAATGCTCAAAATTCTCCAAGCCAAGCTTCAACAGTATGTGAACTTTCAGATGTTCAAGCTGGACTTAGAAAAGGCAGAGGAACCAGAGATCAAATTGCCAACATCTGCTGGATCATTGAAAAAGCAAGAGTTCTAAAAAAACATCCACTTTTGCTTTATTGACTGTGCCAAAACATTTGACTGTATGGATCACAACAAACTGTGGAATATTCTTAAAGAGATGGGAAAACCAGACCACCTGCTCTGCCTCCTGAGAAATCTGTAAGCAGGTCAGGAGACAACAGTTAGAACTGGACATGGAACAACAGACTGGTTCCAAATCAGAAAAGGAGTATGTCAAGGTTATATATTGTCACCCTGCTTATTTAACTAATATCCAGAGTACATCATGTGAAATGTTGGGCTGTATGAAGCACAAGCTGAAATCAAGATTGCTGGGAGAAATATCAATAACCTCAGATATGCAGATGACACCAGACTCATGGCAGAAAGCGAAAAAGAACTAAAGAGCCTCTTGATGAAAGTGAAAGAGGAGAGTGAAAAAGTTGGTTTAAAACTCAACATTCAGAAAACTAAGATCATGGCATCTCCCATCACTTCATGGCAAATAGATGGGGAAACAATGGAAACAGTGAGAGACTATTTTCTTGGGTTCCAGAATCACTGCAGATGGTGACTGCAGCCATGAAATTAAAAAGTGCTTGCTCCTTGGAAGAAAAACTATGACCAATCTAGACAGCATATTAAAAAGCAGAGACAAAGGTCTTTGCTTTTGCTGACAAAGGTCTGTCTAGTCAAAGCTATCGTTTTTCCAACAGTCATGTATGGATATGAGAGTTGGACCATAAAGAAAGCTGAGCACCAAAGAATTGATGCTTTTGAACTGTGGTGTTGGAGAAGACTCGAGAGTCCCTTGGACAGCAAGGAGATCTAACCAGTCTATCCTAAAGGAAATCAGTCCTGAATATTCACTGAAAGTACTGATGTTGAAGCTGAAACTCCAATACTTTGGCCACCTGATGCGAAGAACCAACTCATTGGAAGAGACCTTGATCCTGGGAAAGATTGAAGGTGGGAGGAGAAGGGGATGACAGAGGATGAGATGGTTGGATGGCATCACCGATATGATAGACATGAGTTTGAGTAGGCTCCGAAAGTTGGTGATGAGACAGGGAAGCCTGGTGTGCTGCAGTCCACGGGGTTGCAAAGAGTTGGACACAACTGAGTGACTGAACTAACTGAAGCTCCTTGGGTCTCTTCTGCCCTCTCTCCATTATCCTCTTCTATACTGGACAGACAAGGGCAAATATGGGATGCCATATATGTGGTCTCACCTTTTAAAACTTTCTAATTCTCCTGATGAAACATCGTGAAAGTGAAAGTCACTCAGTTATGTCCAACCCTTTGTGACTCAATGGACTATAGCCCACCAGGCTCCTCTGTCCATGGAATTCTCCAGGCCAGAATACTGGAGTGGGTAGTTTTTCCTTCTCCAGGGGATCTTCCCAACCCAGGGATTGAACCCAGGTCTCCCACATTGCAGGCAGATTCTTTACTGTCTGAGCCACCACATGGTGAAAGATAAATAAACTTTTCTCTTGCCTATTACTGACCACGTTCAAAGCATAACTCAGATATGCTATTGTGGGAATAGTCTTTATTATTATTTTACATTAGTGACATCCCCCCACTGGGATGGAAGAAAAAATAAAAGGCCTTAAGCAGAGTGCTGCATGGTGGATGAGCATGAGAAGAGCCTTTCCCGATCTCCCTAAATAAATGAGCAATGGTAGAGGCTCACTTGGCAGAGTAGAAGGAAAGGGATCCTGGTGGAAAGGGATACGTAACACATGGAGCATGTCTGTTGAAGAGAGCTATCAATCAGCTGGAATCTAGGGTACACATAATGATGTACTTCAGCTGCCAGTAAGGAGAGCATCGCGTTTTCCGTCTTCAGTAGGGCTTGATTGCTGGTGGTGTTTAGCTGTTAAGTCACGTCTGACTCTTTTGTGACCCCATAGACTGTAGGTTGCCAGGCTCCTCTGTCCATGGGATTTCTCAGGCAAGAAGACTGCAGTGGGTTGCCGTTTCCTTCTCCAGAGGATGTTTCCTTCTCTGGAGAATGTTTTAAACTCAGAGATTGAACCCATGTCTCCTGCACTGCAGGTGAATTCTTTACCGCTGAATCACAAGGCAAGCCCAGTAGAGCTTGATGTCCTGCCCCAAATTCCTCTGCCTGACTCTGAGTTCCCCTGCTGTTTCAGAGGACCATTTTGAAAGTGCTGACATTAAGCACCCTCTGCCTGGAGGTTTTCTCAGGGGCCAGAGGAATTTCTCCAAGCCAAATACAGATAGAAACGGGAGAGAATTACTTAGTTCTCTTGAGGTTAACCCTCAACAAATACAGGGCAGAATTTGATGGTAAATGCTCCATTTTCCACCTATAGTGAAATAATTCTAAAGGTGGGTTTGCATTACTTAGAGTGCCCCTGTGAGTGCGTGCTAAGTAGCTTCAGTGTCTAACTCTTTGTGATCCTATGGACCAGAGCCTGCCAGGCTCCTCTATCCAAGGGATTCTCCAGGTAAGAATACTGGAGTGGATTGCCATTTCCTTCTCTGGAGGATCTTCCTGGCCTAGGAATTGAACTGGCATCTCTTATGTCTCTTGGATTGGCAGGCAGGTTCTTTACCACTAGCACCAACTGGGAAGTGAATTCTGTAACATGATCATAAGCATATCCCCCATTCCTGCTTTACCTCCCCATTCCTCTTTACAGCTAAATTCTTCCTCAGGCCTGCTTTGGGAGGAGGCCAAACTGATAAGACACCATCTCTTATAACTTGTCTCTATATTCACTCAGCCTTTCCTTTCCTTTCCATCCTATCCCATCACGTTTGCTCTCCATTTCATCCACCAGTTCTCTGCTCTAGATTCCTAACAGATATTTTTTCCCCATTCCAGTCTCTTTCCTCACCATTTGTTTTCCATGGTATGCTAGAGATTACTAACTAATGCTAGTAAAACAAATGCACAAGGGTGATCAGCTTGTAGTTAGATCTATCAGATCAACTGACACATCACAGTTCTTTGCCTTGCTTTACCCATATATATGTTTATCGCTTTCTATAAGATAAGGAGTTTTGAGTCACAGATACTGCATTTAAAATGTTTCTATCATTGCAGACTACTACTAAATGGTCTTGAGCTTTGAAATGTTCATTATTAGAAAATAAAAGCTTTTGGGTATTTGATTTCCTGATGTTAAAGTTGACTTTTTAATTTTCTCACTTTCAAACTTTTCTGCCCATGAGTAGGAAAGGATCAACTCTCAGGATGATATTTTGATTTTCATAATATAGTGAATATTTTGGTGCCTTGTAATATCACTTTAGAACCTACAGAGTCCTTCCTGACAATGGTCTCAGTTCAGTCACTCAGTCATGTCTGACTCTTTGTGACCCATGGACTGCAGTACTCCAGGCTTCCCTGCCCATCACCAATTCCTGGAGCTTGCTCAAACTCATGTCCATCGAGTCAGTGATGCCATCCAACCATCTCATCGTCTGTCATCCTCTTATCCTCCCACTCTTAATCTTTCCCAGCATCAGGGTCTTTTTCAGTGAGTCAGGTCTTTGCATCAGCTGTCCAAAGTATTTGAGCTTCAGCTTCAGCATCAGTCCTTCCAATGAGTATTCAGGACTGATTTCCTTTAAGATAGACTGGTTGGATCTCCTTGCTGTCCAAGGGACTCTCAAGAGTCTTCTCCAATACCACAGTTCAAAAGCATCAGTTCTTTGGTGCTCAGCTTTCTTTATGGTCCAACTCTCATATCCATACATGACTGTTGGTAAAACCAAAGCTTTGACTATATGGACCTTTGTCAGCAAAGTAATGTCCTTTGAATATGCTGTCTGCTGCTAAGTCGCTTCAGTCGTGTCCGACTCTGTGCAACCCCATAGACGGCAGCCCACCAGGCTCCACTGTCCCTGGGATTCTCCAGGCAAGAACACTGGAGTGGGTTGCCATTTCCTTCTCCAATGCATGAAAGTGAAAAGTGAAAGTGAAGTCCCTCAGTTGTGTCCGACTCTTAGCAACCCAATGGACTGCAGCCTACCAGGCTCCTCAGTCCACAGGATTTGCCAGGCAAGAGTACTGGAGTGGGCTGCCATTGCCTTCCCCGGAATATGCTGTCTAGGTTGGTCATTATTTTTCTTCCAAGGAGCAAGCACTTTTTAATTTCATGGTTGCAGTCGCCATCTGCAGTGATTCTGGAGCTCAAGAAAATAATCTTTCACCGTTTCCATTGTTTCCCCATCTATTTGCCATGAAGTGATGGGACCAGATGCTATGATCTTAGTTTTCTGAATGTTGAGTTCTAAGCCAACTTTTTCACTCTTCTCTTTCACCTTCATCAAGAGGCTCTTTAAAAGCTTTTCCCTTCCTGCCATTAGGATAATATCATCTGCATATCTGAGGTTATTGATATTTCTCCTGGCAATCTTGATTCCAACTTGTGCTTCATTTAGTCTGGCATTTTGCATGATGTGCTCTGCATATAAGTTAAATAAGCAGGGTGACAGTATACAGTCTTGACCTATGCCTTTCCCAATTTGGAACCAGTCTGTTGTTCCATGTCCATCTCTAGGTGTTGCTTCTTGACCTGCATACAGATTTCTCAGGGGGCAGGTAAGGTGGTCTAGTATTCCCATCTCTTTAAGAATTTTCCACAGTTTGTTGTGATCCACACAGTCCAAGACTTTATTGACTTTAGCTTAGTCAATGAAGCAGAAGTAGATGTTTTTCTGGAATTCTCTTGCTTTATCTGTGATCCAGTGGATGCTGGTAATTTGGTCTCTGGTTCCTTTGCCTTTTCTAAATCCAGCTTGAACATTTGGAAGTCCTTGGTTCACATACTGTTGAAACCTAGCTTGGAGAATAATTTTATGCATACATGTAAAGAATCTTCTATTTTTTTTATTATAGCTTCTAGATATCAATAATTGTAAAATCAACCTAGTTCTTTTTTTACATCACTCTAATAATTTTATTCTTATTTTTACATTTTTTCTCTCTCAAATTTTTGTCTACCTCTTAATAAAATACATTTAACTAAAACACAGTTGTTTATTTAATTACCAGTTTAATTTACCATTATTTTATACTTTCTGATAGTTTACTTATTACATTACCTATAAATTTCACATAGTAATGAGGTATACACATCAAAGGGTTTTTTAGTTAAAGAACTTAGAGTTCTAAAACTGTACTTTAGTAATACAGTTTTATTAACAATTCAAAAATTATTTTAGAATTAATAGATTTTGCAAGGGCATAGCATGAAAAAGGTGTAAATGAAACATACAAATATAAAGGTCATATTTCTCTTAGTATTTTATACCTAGTTTTTTTTTTTTAATCTTAGGTTAGAAAGCTAACTGAATTATTTACAAAAAGAAAAAGATTAACCCAGCAAATATCAAGGAGACCAAGATAAATGGGGAAGCAAGACATGTTTAATCAAGGAGAGTAATGTTTTTCAAAAAGGATTTATTTAATTTCCATCATCCTATTTCTTCTATCACAGTTTTGGTTAGAGATGGTTTATTCAGTAGTGGAATAAGAATCAGATTTAGAGAAAGTTATTTTTCTAGCAAATGGCTTATAGCCACTCAGATTATAAGATCATATACTCACATGTAAGTATTTCAATCTGAACTATATTTTAGGTGAGCTTCATGGAGTCTTAATATTTTGAGTTCACAGGGACACTCCTTAAACAAGTAAGTGTAAAATTCTATTGATGTACACCAAAGCTAACAAAACCCAAATTTCTCAGCTTCACATATTGTATAAATAATAAAATTCACTTGAAAGCATGTTTTCCAATAAGACAATAAGAATTCCAAAAAAATTTGAGTTTCAATTACTCATTAATTCACAAGAACAGTAATTTTTCCTATATATTAACTATTGTTTCGATAACACTGCATTTTGAAAAACATTATATACAGAGAAAGCAATGGCACCCACTCTAGTACTCTTGCCTGGAAAATCCCATGGACGGAGGAATCTGGTGGGCTGCAGTCCATGGGGTTTCTGGGAGTCGGACACCACTGAGCGACTCCACTTTCACTTTATACTTTCATCCATTGAAGAAGGAAATGGCACCCCACTCCAGTGTTCTTGCCTGGAGAATCCCAGGGATGGGGGAGCTTGGTGGGCTACCATTTATGGGTCGCATAGGTCGGACAGGACTGAAGTGACTTAGCAGCAGCAGGAGTATACTATCTTACTTTCTTTAGCAATTCTAAGCAGTACACTGAAACTTAAATATTTTTTTCAGAAAAAATCAAAGTCAGTTTCCAACAGAGAAAATAGTAGATTTGGGTTAAGGAAGCAAATGGACATTTTTGATCTTTAAATTTTTCCCTGCAGGTAATTACAGTTCAAACCATGGTCTAAGCCTCTGGAAACTATATTAAAATGAGGATTCTCATTTCAGCTGCTAAAGTGAATATTTTGCATAACATACATTGCCCCAGGTATCAATACTATTTTTGTGAAAAGAAAGTGTTGATACTTTTGCTGTCTGAACCAAGTTCTCTCCAAACAGGAATTTTCAAATGAACAAAAAAGTTTACTTTGATATAAGGAAAGTTTCTTAAATGTACAAATAAATGAAGAACGCTTTTTATGAAGGTTCATGTAAAAAACTTCATCAAATTATTGGGCCACAACTCCCAAAGAGGATGACTTGTCACAGAATCTTGCCCAATGTTAAATCATGTTGGCTAGTGACAGAATGAAACTAATTGGAAACTGCTTCCCTGGCATTCCTAGCCTAGTTTCATTTTAATTATAGACTTTTAAACATTTGTGTTGTGTTTGATAATGTTCTTTGTGCTTTCACAGACCTCATCTCCTTTGATTCTCTCATTTGATCTGTTTCATTCCAGGCATTTCAAAACTAGTTCTGAATCAAAGCCATGATCATTTATTTTGCTGCATTGATTTATCCTGATGAAGGGTCAAGTCAGTGTCCAGGCAGATCAAAGTCTCTTCATTGCTGTGCTTTGATGAGTATATTTGCTTCCTAAAATCTCCGTTACTAGCCTATTTAATTCTTTGAAAATTCCTCACTAAAAGAAAAAAAAAAAAAAAAACAACAAAAAAAATCACACACGCACTCAATCTCCAAATATTTACTCAAGTCTAGTTTGACACAATTCACTCCATTTCTGGTCATGGACTAGCTAAGGTATTCAGTCCAACTCTTAGTACTTGTCACTATAGAACATGTTGTGGGTTCCCTTTTTCTCTGCAAGCAAAAGTGACAAACCCAAACCCATCTTTTTCTTAAACAAGAAAATACATTACTCAAGCAAAAAGAGATTTATTATACCAGAAATACTGTACCCCTCAGCAAAAATTAATTCCGATTTTTGCAGATTATCAATGTTGCAACTAAACTCCCATTTTTCTGTTTGCTGCATAATTATCAAGAATGTAGCATCCAATAGCCAAAAAGGCAAGAAATGGATAGTAAGCTGAAGTATCTTTGACTTGTAATTTCTATGATAACTATTTCTTTGATTAGGGAAACTTTCACACAGAGTTGAAAAGCTGTTATTCAAGTAATTCAAACTATTAATTAGGTGTTCATACAGATGCTACAATGGCTCTTCCAGTTGCTATTAAACATAGAAGGAAGGACAAAGTTATTTATTGCTAGGACTTCAGCCTGGAGGAAAAGACTTGAGTTACCTGGGGCCATGTGGAGCACTGTTTGGCAAAACAAGTGGTATGGTTTGTTAGGTGATTTTAAAAATTGTAATACAATCAGAATTAGATTTTATTGCCTCTAAAACATTTATAGCTTCATGTCCGACTCTCTGAGACCCATGGAATTTAGCCTGCCAGACTTCTTTGCCCATGGAATTTTCCAGGCAAGAATACTGGAGCAAGTTGCCATTTCCTCCTGGGGATTTTCTTGACCCAGGGATCAAACCCACATCTCTTGTGTCTCTGTCTCCTGCATTGGCAGGCAGGTTCTTTACCACTGCAGTACCTGGGAAGGCCTCAAACATTCACAGTTAAGTGTAGACCATACGTAACTGAGTGGGTTAAATAATTTGCAAGTAAAATACTGTGAAAAGTTGAAAGAAACATACTATTCAGGCTGGGGATATTAATAAAGCTTTAAGGAGAAGGTAGGACTTCCCAGGTGGTGCTAATGATAAAGAACCCACCTGCCAATGCAGGAGACAGAAGAGATGTGGGTTTGATCCCTTGGTCAGGAAGATCCCTTGGAAGAGGGCATGGCCACCCACTTCAGTATTCTTGCCTGGAGAATCCCCATGGCAGAGGATCCTGTCAGGCTACAGTCCATAGGGTCGCAGAGTTGGACATGACTGAAGCGATTGAGCATGCCCACACACAAGGAGGAGGTAAGCTTTGTAAGAATGGAGGGCTTTAGAATATATGGGAATCAGAGGGAAAGATAGTTAAGCCAGACATTTAGAAGGAATGGTTGAAGCAAAGATATTGCAGAAGGGCAAAGATAGAATCAGAAAGCTAAAAAGAGGAATAACAAGTTGCTAAATTTTCCTGGTATATGAGTTATATATGAGTTTGTAACAATGGATATGGTCTTGTGGGTAGGTTAGCTATAGATTTTGAGGGGGTTTATTTGCCAGGATTCAGTTGTATATGGTATAATCCACTCTATCTCTGTTCAGTTCAGTTCATTTCAGTCGCTCAGTCGTGTCTGACTCTTTGCAACCACATGAACCACAGCACACCAGGCCTCCTTATCCATCACCAACACCTGCAGTTTACTCAAACTCATGTCTATCAAGTCAGTGATACCACCCAGCCATCTCATCCTCTGTCATGCCCTTCTCCTCCTGCCCCTAATCCCTCCCAACTTCAGGGTCTTTTCCAGTGAGTCAACTCTTTGCACGAGGTGGCCAAAATATTGGAGTTTCAGCATCAGCATCAGTGCTTCCAAAGAACACCCAGGGCTGATCTCCTTCAGAATGGACTGGTTGGATCTCCTTGCAGTCCAAGGGACTCTCAAGAGTCTTCTCCAACACCACAGTTCAAAAGCATCAATACTTTGGCGCTCAGCTTTCTTCACAGTCCAACTCTCACATCCATACATGACCACTGGAAAAACCATAGCCTTGACTAGATGGACCTTTGTTGGCAAAGTAATGTCTCTGCTTTTGAATATGCTATCTAGGTTGGTCATAACTCTCCTTCCAAGGATTAAGCATCTTTAAGTCACCATCTGCAGTGATTTTGGAGCCCCCAAAAATAAAGTCTGACACTGCTTCCACTGTTTCCCCATCTATTTCCCATGAAGTGATGAGACCAGATGCCATGATCTTAGTTTCCTGAATGTTGAGCTTTAGGCCAACTTTTTCACTCTCCTCTTTCACTTTCATCAAGAGGCTTTTTAGTTCTTCTTCACTTTCTGCCATAAAAGTGGTGTCATCCGCATATCTGAGGTTATTGATATTTCTCCCAGCAAACTTGGTTCTGATTGTGCTTCTTCCAGCCCAGCATTTCTCATGATGTACTCTGCATAGAAGTTAAATAAACAGGGTGACAATATACAGCCTTGAAGCATTCCTTTTCCTATTTGGAACCAGTCTGTTGTTCCATGTCTAGTTCTAACTGTTGCTTCCTGACCTGCATATAGGTTTCTCAAGAGGCAGGTCAGGTGGTCTGGTATTCCCATCTCTTGAAGAATTTTCCACAGTTTTTTGTGATCCACACAGTCAAAGGCTTTGGCATAGTCAATAAAGCAGAAATAGATGTTTTTCTGGAACTCTCTTGCTTTTTCCAGTACTTTGGCCACCTCATGCGAAGAGTGGACTCATTGGAAAAGATTCTGATCCTGGGAGGGATTGGGGGCAGGAGGAGAAGGGGACGACAGAGGGTGAGATGGCTGGATGGCATCACTGACTCGATGGACGTGAGTCTGGGTGAACTTCGGGAGTTGGTGATGGACAGGGAGGCCTGGTGTGCTGCGATTCATGGGGTCGCAAAGAGTCGGACACGACTGAGCAAC
>NW_011494788.1:1639326-1639685 GCF_000754665.1 Bison bison bison
GGGCAGAGTCAAAGAACTTAGAGACAGAATTTGAACGCTGCCGCAGAAAAGAATTACAAAACCTTTACAGTCCCCGAAAGCAGTTCCCTTGGTTGCTCCCTCCTGGGACCAACGCCGCCGCAGAAAAGAATTACAAAACCTTTACAGTCCCCGAAAGCAGTTCCCTTGGTTGCTCCCTCCTGGGACCACTGGTACTTATCATTCTATTCCTCTTATTTGGACCCTGTTTCTTCAATCTCTTTCAAAGGTTTCTCCAAGAACGGATTCGGGCCATCTCTCGAGATCAGGTCAAGACCATTCTTCTTCTCGAGAGCCTCACCCCAAGCTCAGAAAAAGGAGACCCTGGGCCCTAGGACGAT
>NW_011494788.1:1639785-1681836 GCF_000754665.1 Bison bison bison
GGTACAGCACTTTCACAGCATCATCTTTGAGGATTTGAAAGAGCTCAACTGGAATTCCATCACCTCCACTAGCTTTGTTCATAGTGATGCTTTCAAGGCCCACTTGACTTCACATTCCAGGATGTCTGGCTCTAGGTGAGTGATCACACCATCATGATTATCTGGGTCGTGAAGATCTTTTTTGTACAGTTCTTCTGTGTATTCTTGCCACCTCTTCTTGGTATATTCTGCTTCTGTTAGGTCCATACCATTTCTGTCCTTTATCAAGCCCATCTTTGCATGAAATGTTCCCTTGGTATCTCTAATTTTCTTGAAGAGATCTCTAGTCTTTTCCCTTGTGTTGTTTTCCTCTATTTCTTTGCATTGATCACTGAGGAAGGGTTTCTTATCTCTCCTTGTTATTCTTTGGAACTCTGCATTCAGATGTTTATATCTTTCCTTTTGTCCTTTGCTTTTCGCTTCTCTTCTTTTCACAGCTATTTGTAAGGCCTCCTAAGAAAGTCATTTTACTTTTTTGCATTTCTTTTTCTTGGGGATGGTCTTGATCCCTGTTTCCTGTACAATGTCACAAACCTCTGTCCATAGTTCATCAGGCGCTCTGTCTATCAGATGTAGTCGCTTAAATCTATTTCTCACTTCCACTGTATAATCATAAAGGATTTGATTTAGGTCATACCTAAATGGTCTAGTGGTTTTCCCTACTTTCTTCAATTTAAGTCTAAATTTGGCAATAAGGAGTTCATGATCTGAGCCACAGTCAGCTCCCAGTCTTGTTTTTGCTGACTGTATGGAGCTTCTCCATCTTTGGCTGCAAAGAATATAATCAATCTGATTTCAGTGTTGACCATCTGGTGATGTCCATGTGTAGTCTTCTCTTCTGTTGTTGGAAGAGGGTGTTTGCTATGACCAGTGCTTTCTCTTGGCAAAACTCTATTAGCCTTTGCCCTACATCATTCCGTACTCCAAGGCCACGTTTGCCTGTTACCTCAGGTGTTTCTTGACTTTCTACTTTTGTATTCCAGTCCACTATAATGAAAAGGACATCTTTTTTGGGTGTTAGTTCTAAAAGGTCTTGTAGGTCTTCATAGAACTGTTCAACTTCAGCTTCTTCAGCATTACTGGTTGGGGCATAGGATTGGATAACTGTGATATTGAATGGTTTGCCTTGGAAATGAACAGAGATCATTCTGTCACTTTTGAGATCGCATCCAAGTACTGAATTTCAGATTCTTTTGTTGACTTAATGGCTGCTCCATTTCTTCTGAGGGATTCCTGCCCACAGTAGTAGATATAATGGTCATCTGAGTTAAATTCACCCATTCCAGTCCATTTTAGTTTGCTGATTCCTAGAATGTTCATGTTCACTCTTGCCATCCCCTGTTTGACCACTTCCAATTTGCCTTGATTCATAGACCTGACATTCCAGGTTCCTATGCAATATTGCTCTTCACAGCATTGGACCTTGCTTCTGTCACCAGTCATATCCACAATGGGGTATTGTTTTTACTTTGGCTCCATCCCTTCATTCTTTCTGGAGTTATTTCTCCACTGATCTCCAGTAGCATACTGGGCACTTACTGACCTGGGGAGTTCCTCTTTCAGTATCCTATCATTCTGCCTTTGCATACTGTTCATGGGGTTCTCAAGGCAAGAATACTGAAGTGGTTTGCCATTCCCTTCTCCAGTGGACCACATTCTGTCAGACCTCTTCACCATAATCTGTCCATCTTGGATGGCCCCACAGGGCATGGCTTAGTTTCATTGAGTTAGACAAGCTGTCGTCCGTGTGATCAGATTGGCTAGTTTTCTGTGATTATGGTTTCAGTGTGTCTGCCCTCTGATGCCCTCTCACAACACCTACCATCTTATTTGGATTTCTCTTACCTTGGTCATGGTTTATCTCTTCAGGGCTGCCCCAGCAAAGCACAGCCGTTACTGCTCCTTACCTTGGACAAGGGGTATCTCCTCAGGGCTGTCCCTCCTGACCTTGAATGTGGAGAAGTTTCTCTCAGCCTTCCTGCGCCCATGCAGCCACTTTAGCTAGTTTAAACCCAAAGGGAATTAAGCAGATGAATCCATATCTTACAGCATCATTGGAAAGTCTAGGGGAGGTGTTCTGAGCTGAGCTTTCAGAATTGCTACATAGTCTTAGAATTGTTTTACAAAATTGGCTTAGTGAGGGAAAAAATACCATTGTGGTCACTGTAAGAAGCAACGTTGCCTCGTTTGACATAATTGGGCAAGAGAATGATTGAAAAGGAGGTGCCACTACAGCTCAGTACCCCAAAAATAGGAATTGACTGGACAGAAGTCACTCTTAGACAACTGAAACATGCAGCTATATCCGTAACTTACTGAAGATCTACGTGCCTACCATTTGATGGTTCCACTTTCTCATCCTAAGACCTGAAAGGGTGTCTATTTCTTGAAGCTAAGTTATATGCAGAGACCTCAGCTGCCAGAAAATTTGAGGCATGTAATCTTTCTTTTGTAAGCTCTGAATGGAAATCACACTAAAAGTCGTGGGAGAAGCATCAAGTTAGCTAACCTGTCATATCTCTTAACGAGGTCTTAGATGGTGATGCCAGACACATTGGGCTTGACTTGATGCCCAGTGGGAAACCATCAAAGATTTCTGAGTAAAGGGAGAACATATTAAAGACTAGACTTTGGGAATATTAATCTGGTAGATGAAAAAATGACTTTTTAATAATTTATTGCATATTTCTTAATAAAATGAATTATATAGCCTTCTGATGTCAAATGCATATGTAGCATATTTGACCTTAAAAAAATATCTTGAATGAAGTACCAATCTAGAGTTTTCAATTTCACAGTCACTACATTAAAGAGATTGGAGAATGAAATGGCAACCCACTCCAGTGTTCTTGCCTGGAGAATCCCACAGACGGAGAAGCCTGGTAGGCTGCAGTCCATGGGGTTGCACAGAGTCAGACACGACTGAAGCAACTTAGTAGTAGTAGTACACTAAAGAGATAATTGAGTCTAGACAGATGGAGTGATGGCCAAGGAAAAAGAAAGTAAAGAAGACAGTGGAGAAAGGCAGCCAAGGAAGGAAATTTGAGAAACTCATATATTTGGGAGTTAGAATGAGCTAGGAGGAATATAAAAGGAGAATTAAAGGGTAAAAGGATCAATCAGCATGGATATCTAGAGAAGAAAAAGAATGAAATGAATCAAGAAGATGATGATAGTAGTGATACATGCTATAAAGTTAAATGAAATTGAGTTCAGAGAACTGAAAATTGAATAGAAAAGAGCTGCTATGTTTTAAAATATAAATTCCTGTAGGGTGGTGAGGATAGGACTGTACTGAGGATTAAGGAGTGAGTACACTCTGCATATAACTTAAATAAGCAGGGTGACAATATACAGCCTTGACATACTTCTTCCCTAATTTGGAACCAGTCCGATGTTCCATGTCCATTTCTAGCTGTTGCTTCTTGATCTGCATACAGATTCCTGCATACAGGTGTCAGGTAAGGTGGTCTGGTATTCCCATCTCTTTAAGAATTTTCCACAGTTTGTTGTGATCCACGCAGTCAAAGACTTTAGCATAGTCAATGATGCAGAAGTAGATGTTCTTCTGGAATTCTCTTGTTTTTTCTATGATCCAGTTGGCATAGATCATAATTGGCAATTTGATCTCTGGTTCCTCTGCCTTTTCTAAATCCAGCTTGAACATCTGGAAGTTCTCAGTTCCCAAAGTGTTGAAGTCTCCCTTGGAGAATTTTGAGCATTACTTTGCTAGTGTGTAAGATGAGTGTAATTGTGTGGTAGTTTGAACATTCTTTGGAATTGCCTTTCTTTGAGTTTGGAATGAAAACTGACCCTTTCTGGTCCTATGGCCACTGCTGAATTTTTCAAATTTGCTGGCATATTGAGTGCAGCACTTTCACAGCATCATCTTTCAGGATTTGAAATAGCTCACCTGGAATTCCATCACCTCCACTAGCTTTGTTTGTAGTAATGCTTCCTAAGGCTCACTTGACTTTGCATTCCAGGATGTCTGGCTCTAGGTTAGTGATCACACCATCATGGTTATCTGGGTCATGAAGACTTTTTTTTTTGTATAGTTCTGCGTATTCTTAATATCTTCTGCTTCTGTTAGGTCCATACCATTTTTGTCCTTGATTGTGCCCATCTTTGAATGAAATATTCCCTTGGTGTCTCTCTTGAAGAGATCTCTAGTCTTTCCCATTCTACTGTTTTCCTCTGTATCTTTGCATTGAGTACTTAGGAAGGTTTTCTTTTCTCCCCTTGCTAGTCTTTTGTAGTCTGCATTCAGAAGGTTGCCTATCTCCAGTTTATTTAGTTTTTCTTTTTTTCCCTGGGATTTTTATCTTGTCCTCCATCTTGGATGTAACTTTCTGCTTTTTCCTGCTGATTAACTTTCTGTAATGTGGTTTTTGTTTTATTCACTGTGGGACTGTTGTTTCTTTTGTTTGCCTTCTGTTGGAAGAGGCTAAGAGGCTTGTGTAAGCTTCCTAATGGGGGGACTTGTGGTGGGAAATACTGAGTCTTGCTCTGGTGGGCAGGGCCTTGCTCAATAGAGCTTTAACACAATTATCTGCTGATGGGTAGGGTTGCATTCCTTCCTTGGTAGTTTTTGCCTTGAGGTGACCTGGCTCTTGGATCTAGGGGCTTTTTGCTTGGGTTAATGGCAAACTCCAAGAAGTTTTACACCAAAGGCAACCTTCCCAGACAGCTGCTGCTGGTCCCCTGTCCTTGTGGTGAGCCCCTGCTGCCCCATGGCTTCACAGAGGACCCCCCAACACTAGCAGGTGGTTTTGGCTCAGTTTCCTGTGGAGTCTCTGCTCCTTTCCTCTGAGTCTAGGTGCACACAAAGTTTTGTTTGTGTCCTTCATGACTGGAGTCTCTAATTTTCCCAGTGCTGTGGAAGTCTTGTAATCAAATCCCTCTGGCCTTCAAGGTCAGATTCCCTGGGGATTCCCAGTCCCTTTGTCACATCCCTAGGCTAGAGAGCCTGATGTGGGGTTCCAAACCTTCACAATAATGGGAAAACTTATTTGGTATTATTGTTTTCCACTTTGTGGGTCACCCTCCCAAGGTATGGGATTTGATTCTATCATGATTGTTCCTCTCCTACCATCTGGCTGCAGCTTCTTCTTTGTCTTTGGACATGGGTTTTTTTTTTTTTTTCCTTTTGGGGTAGATTCCTGCATCCTCCTGTAAATGGTTATTCAACAGTTAGTTGTGATTTTGACACTCTTGCTGGGGGAGATAAACACATGTTCATCTGCTCCATCTTGAACTGGAACATCCATCTGGATCATCTTGAAGTTTCTGTTGACTATATTTCACTTGAGAAAGGATTGCATTTTCCTGGATTTTCCATACACCCATCTGCTTTAAAGTGTGTCTTGGACATTGTGAGTGGCATATTGTAGACAATCTAGATTCTGGTATATTTTTTTGAGAATTTTTATTTACTCCTCCAACCTCCACCTTTTTAAAAGCTATAACTTAACCTGTCTAAACTAAAACTGCAAGCTTTGTGTTTCTTGCATTGGTTAACACGTTAAATCTCAACTGTTTTTGAACTTTGTGCTACTTGGGGCCTGCCTTATGTAAGTGTGGTTTAGGGAGCAGCCATTTAGGCCAAGCTAGTATGTAAAATTGGGACTGCACCTCAGTGACTCTCTCCTTTGTTAGATTTGTCTCTGGTTCTCAAGAACAGTAGACTACAGGTTTTCTAATCAAAATTTTAGCTGCTTAAGCAGAATTGACTGGTGAAAAGAGAGAGGCATCATAGTATAAAGAATTCTATATTTAAGTAAGAAAATTTAAGATTTCCAAGAAAAATTAAGCCTTCTTTGGCTTCATAAACTCTCTAATAATGAGAATAACTAATATGTAGAATATATCCACACTAGGGTAGAAATTTCAGTTAGAACTATAGGAATGTAAATATGTCAAATTAAAACAATATAATATTATTGCATATTTTCTTTATTTTGTTTCCTAACTGTGAAAGAAGAGAAATTCATGATTGGCTGCTCATTATGCCAACTTATGTTCTCCAACAAAAGTCCTATTCAAGAACCACATTGCCTTAGAAATGCTCAGAAGTTAAATTTGTGGCTCCCTTGCCAGATGCACTCAAGCAGACATTGTCAAGACTCTTTTCTTTTTGTAGTAGAATCCAACTTTTATTAATGAAAGCACATTTTTCTAAAATACTTATGCAAATTTAGAAACTGTCTAAGTGAAGGAAAGATCAGCATACTCTTTACACACACACAGAAATCAGGCTAAAACTTTGTGAAGTTAACTTTTATATGACTGACAATAATATGTCTTTTTAAGTGAATTTCATTTTTAAATTTAAACATGAATTTGTTCAATATTGTTTCTTGTATGTTAATATGAAATAATTGATTAGACTGTATTTTTACTTTCTTTTCCCATTAATGTAAATATCAATAATAGTGGGAAATTGTTTTCCTTTGTTTTGCCAGATGTATTTTTTTATCTGCTCATTATCATTGTGTAGAATGTTCTTGAAATGACACTGACACCATGTGTGCTTTATATTTTCACATTTAATTGTAATCATTCATATTATATTCGTGGCTCTTAATGAATGAATTATACAAAATAGGTTTACAGTTTTCTCTCTTTCACATGATAGAAAGCATATAATAGAAAGGAAAAGTAACTTGTACACAACATTTTTTTTTTTTTTTTGAGGAGTTAGCAAGAACGGTTTTCTATATTCTGCTTTTAAAACTCCTGTTTATGAGTTCTTAGTCCAGTTACCAGTCCTATAGTAATGAATATAGTGGGTGTGAGTGCTCATTTGCTCAGTCCTGTCTGACTCTTTGTGACCCCATGGACTGTAGTCCACCAGGCTTCTCTGTCCATGGGATTTCCCAGGCAAGAATACTGGAGTGGGTTGCCATTTCCTTCTCCAGGGGATCTTCCCGACCCAGGAATAGAATCTGGTATATTAGCATTTATGTAGAGTTTTTAAGAAGTCTATTTTACTTTATCTGAGGTGTTGGAATATTTCTATGTACATTTTCCCCCTATGTTAGTACCTATTATTACTCATAATTATTCTCCAGTGACCTGTAATAGAGAATTGAAACCTAGGTGTCCAGGGAGTATCCTTTTTTTAAACTTGTGAATAGTCCCCCTTTGAGGTAAGAGGAGATGTTTCTAAAGAAGAGAATAGCCCCTTCCAGTGTAGATTTCTCTTTCTAAAATATTTCTGATGTTTAGCACTAGCAATATATTTCCAAACTCTGGTTTGCAATATGCCAAGTAATTTCTCTGTCCGTCTTAATACCAGATAATTTTTTAAACTCTTCTGAGCAACAGTGCTCCCACCTAAACACAATCTACTCTGCTTCTTCCATAAAATAGTGATAAATGAGTAGAGCAGTGACCTTTTATAATGAGAAATATCACAAGACTGCCTTTCTCACAGTATTTCAAGTGCATTTTCTCCTGAAAGATCATAAGAAACTGCCTTTTATGCTCTTCTCTCTGTAAAATTGGCCTGTTCAGAATTTTGTGCTGATTTTTTTCATGTGTAAAACCAGATGGGATAAAATTCACTGTATTCTATTAAAATAATCAAAGGCTTTGGAAGCCTATTCATGTTTTTAGTTAAATGAACAGAATCATAAAAATAATATGAATATATTTGCTTTTTCATATTTTTGAAACTCAGTCAATATTGCCTTATATATTTAGACATCTGAGTTGTACAATTTCATCCTAAATACCCTAAGGGTTTAAGAATAATAAGAAGAATATTATAATGAATTGAGAATTTGATAAAATAAACAGTTCTCACATTCATAAAAATAGTACTTAAATTATAACTTTATCATCTTGACCAACCCAGGCAGAACTGAAGCATCTGGATTAAGTCAGATTGTTAGACATCATCAGTCATTTTTTTTTTTTTTTTAGTGGACCAACCAATGATACTCCAGATAGCTTGAATCAGTAGATGTCAGTTTTATTCTTTCAGGGAAGAAATTATTCCTGTATTTTCTTTAGTTATTACTTGTAATATGGAGAATAAATTGTTAGAGATTGTATGCTGATATGCAGAAATTTAGGAAAGACAGTAAACTCTTATCAGTGTTTCTGAATCTGAATAAAAACATACAAACAATATTGTCAGCATAAAAATAAAAAGCAGTGTAGGAAAGTTCTTAACACTTTGGAATTCAACAAAGAAAAACTTCTGATTAGAGAACAAGGGAAATAAGACATGAAATAAATAAGATTTGAAAATGACTTAAGACAAGGTAGAACTTTGCTTTGAAGAACACATTTAAGCTTGAGGACATTATAGAAGCAAAAGTAGCTGTGTTTAGAGAGATGGGTGAGGGCAGAGTTTATGGTATCATGGTATATAAGCTGAGAAACTACTTATTGGTGGAGGCAAATGTAACGGGGCAGTGCACCCCTAATTTCTTGGCATCATTTTGAAAGGAATGCATGTCAGACACATGAATGCACCATGCTTGTGCTTCAGGAGAGTTCCTGTCTGCTCTACTGTTCTATTTTCTTTAAGTACAAGCATGAAAATAACCTTATAAATAGGAATAAATACTTAGGGCTCAGACTTTGGATTCAGAGATTAAATGCCAACAATTTTGGGAGTACTGGGAGAGTCATGTGTACATACTTTGAGATTTCAGCAGCTTAAAATATGGTAGTTCCTCCTACTGGTGGAAAAGTAAAGTGAAAGTGAAAGTCCCTCAGTCGCGTCCAACTCTTTGTGACTCCACAGACTATACAGTCCCTGGAATTCTCCAGGCCAGAATACTGGAGTGGGTAGCTTTTCCCTTCTCCAGGGGATCTTCCCAACCCAGGGATCAAATCCAGGTCTCTGGCATTGCAGGCGAATTCTTTACAAGCTGAGACAAGGAGCAGTGGGAGGAAGTATCTAATCCTAGGAAGTTGATGTTTGAGTGCTGTCTTTCCTACTGGAAGAGGAAAAGACTTCAATTTCTATCAGTCCAATACTAAGCAAACTAGAGAAAGATGATGGAGTGCTTGTTATATATAATGTATGTTTATAGGATAGTTTAATTTGTGTGAAACTAAGCACATGAGCCGGAGAAGGCAATGGCACCCTACTCCAGTACCTCTTGCTTGGAAAATCCCATGGGCGGAGGAGCCTGTTAGGCTGCAGTCCATGGCGTCACTAAGAGTCGGACACGACTGAGCGACTTCACTTTCACTTTTCACTTTCATGCATTGGACAAGGAAATGGCAGCCCACTCCAGTGTTCTTGCCTAGAGAATCCCAGGGACGGGGGAGCCTGGTGGGCTGCTGTCTATGGGGTCGCACAGAGTCGGAAACGACTGAAGTGACTTAGCAAGCACATGAGCAAGAAAGTGTTAGGAAACTAAGCAATAGGTTCAGGATGGATTGTGAATGCTAAGGAAACTTTTGGTTTTAAAATAACATTCAAAAGATAGTTAAGTTTTAAACCCTAGAAATTGGAAGTCTTATGATCAAAATGCTGCTCAGGAAATTAATATAGCAGTCATTTTAGGATGATTATTTATAAAAGCAAGCCTGGAGCCAGGGTATCAACTTGCAAGTATTAAAGGTGATCCACTAATAAGTGTTTATGAGAAAAGAGTGGCAGTGAAAATGGGAAAAGACATTCATGTGGGAGATTATAAATAATAAAATTACAGACAATGATTGATATGAGAAAGTAAGCATTTTTGAATTTTCAAGCTTGAATTATAATCCAATGGAAAACATACTAAAGAAAGTACTTTAGGGAGAAGCGAGTAGCCTCAGCCAGATAATGTAATGAAGCAAGTGTCACATGTACAAGGCAGTGCTCAGAAAATTAAATATGTTGTGGGTAGATCTTGGAGATTGACTGGAACTGAAGGTACACATGAAGAGTTATCTACCTACAATTGATGCCTTCAGTCTAGAGAGTCTACCTAAATCGAAAGTTTTTACATTCACAAACCAAATGACTTAGCAGTTGATGGGCCAAGAATGACAATTGTTTTGAGATTGAGAGTGGGAAAAAAGGTCTGAGGCTAATTCTCAGGCTCTTTATCTAAATTTTCTTGGAAGGGCTTCCTTGGTAACTTAGCAGACCACAGTTTGATTCCTGGGCTGGGAAGATCCCCTAGGGAAGAAGGATAGGCTACCTATTCCAGTATTCTTGGGCTTCCCTGGTAGCTCAGCTGGTAAAGAATCTGCCTGCAATGCAGGAGACCTGGGTTTGATCCCTGGGTTGGGAAGATCCCCTGGAGAAGGGAATGGCTACCCACTCCAGTATTCTGGCCTAGAGAATTCCATGGACAGAGGAGCCTGGCAGACTATGGTCCACGGAGTCACAAAGAGTCAGACAGGACTGAGTGACTTTGAATTTCCCAGGGAAGTAGAATTCTGAGAGTGCTTAAAGGAAAGTAGCAAGTAGCTACTTGCTACTTAGTGCTTAAAGGAAAGATTCAAGTAGACAGCAGTTTCTAGTAGGTGGTTTCTTTGATATGAATGTCTTGGGAAATGATTTTTAATATTAGTTTATTTTATAAAGGTTTCAATTCTTCACCTCAAAAGATGAGTGGAAATTTCTCTAAGTTACTATATCATGTGTTTACAACATATAACTGAATGATTACCAAATCATCATCTGGGTGGTTACCAAAATGGGAAAACAATGTAACATAACTTCAACTTTCAAAAAGGGTCTTCTGAAAAGGAAGTTTAGCTCAACACTCACTTAAGAGAATCTGGCTTGAGTTTCATATTTTTCTCAACATAGTTTACGAGCGCAACTTATAACACTTATGAATCCTGTATGAGGAAGTTTTGTAGAGGCTAAAGCAAATACTACATAAATCTGGCTTCCAATCATCATTCTGTTGTTTCACAATTGTGTGACTTCTGTGCCTAAAATAGAGCAGGTAACCTTTTTCTCCCATGCTTTTGAGGAAACAATGAGTTTGTAAGGAGCACAGCATAGAACTGCGTGTATTGAGCATTAAGTAAGTTCTTGTTTTCCTTATAACCAGGCTATCTTCTGTGCTATAGCCCTAGGACTCTAATGACCTGTGAATAACCAAGGGCACCCAAGGACAAGTTATCTATTGTGCTGTTTTCTTAAGTTTGTGCTGATGAATTATCAACTTTAAGTTTCTGATGGGGGAAGATTTGGGAGCTCGTGTAACCAGATACTTGTGTGTTAGTTGCTTCAGTTGTGTCCAACTCTTTGTGACCCCATAGACTGTAGCCCGCAAGGCTCCTCTGCCCATGGAATTCTCCAGGCAAGCATACTGGAGTGGGTTGCCATTTTCTAAACTATAGAATGCTTTTTCTTTCAGTTTGGAAAAATGCCATAAAGAATTACGATTTGCTCCATCATGGGTCATAGCCCTTCTCTTTAGAGGTAGGTTACTGTGATTGGAGACTCTACCCATATAATTTAAGTTGAAGGGAGAGGATAATTTACCAGAAAGAGAATGGGTAGCACTGACATGTCTCTTATGGAAATTGTTGTAAATTAATGTAAATTAAGAGAACTGTCTCCAATTTTTTAAGCCAGTGCCTGAGCCAAACCTTTTCCTCTGAGATGGAGAGGGAATATTTAGAGTCATAGAGCCTAAAGGAAGATGTAAATAAATTTGTATCTAAAAGGAGTGGTTTGTTTGTATCTTCTTCAATTTCTTAATCAATATCATAAT
The DNA here is from genome assembly GCF_000754665.1 of Bison bison bison. Lineage (NCBI taxonomy): Eukaryota > Metazoa > Chordata > Mammalia > Artiodactyla > Bovidae > Bison > Bison bison. Next base: position 1,651,518 of record NW_011494788.1, read on the forward strand.
TTTCAGCATATAATTTTTTAATTATGTAGGCATTTATTGCTATAAATTTTCCTTTTAGAATTGCTTTTGCTGCATCCAATAAGTTTTTCTATATTGTGTTTCTATTTCATTTCTCTCAAGATACTTTTTAATTTCCCTTTTTATTTCTTCTTTGATCCATGGTTGTTTAGGAATGTGTTGCTTAATTTTTACATATTAGTCAGTTTTCCAGCTTTCCTCTGGTTATTGTTTCTAGTTTAATAATACAGTAGTTTGGAAAGGTACTTAATATAATTTCTGTCTTCTTGAACTTGTTTTATGGCCTAATATATGATCTATCCTAGAAAATGTTCCACGTGTGTTTGGAAAATATGTATTAGGTTGCTGTTGGATGGAATGTTTTGTATATGTCTCTATAACCATTTGGATTATGGTGTTATTCAAATCTTCTCTTTCTTTATTAACTGTCTGTAAAAAAGATCTAGCCATTTTTTGAGAGTGAAATATTAAAGTTACCAACTATGATTTTATTGTGATTTATTTCTCCTTTTAGTTCTATTAGCATTTGCTTTATCTATTTATTGACAGGCAGATTCTTTACCACTGTGCCACTTGGGAATGCTCCTACAGAATGATCCCCTGGAGTAGGAAATGGCAACCTACTCCAGTATTCTTGCCTGGAAAATTCCATGAACAGAGAATCCTGGTGGGCTACAGTCCCTGGATCACAGACAATCAGACACAACTGAGCAATTGAGCATGTACATTATATATTTAAGTCCTCTGATGTTCAGTATACTCCATTAACTTCTAAGTTCTTTTAAAGGATAGGAACTCTAAATATGTCTATGAAGCAGTCAGAGTACTGGGTTATCATTTTTCTAGTTTACAAGTGAGAAAGCTTAAAAATATTTCCTAGAATGGTAGTAGTGTTTCAATTAGAAGCCAAACCTTGGTTGACCCCGGGTTGGGACTAAACTTGAGGGGAGTTGCTTTGTGTCAGTGCTCCTGACTCAGCTCTCACCTTGCCTCAGGTCCTATTCTAGCCACTTTACTCAGCTTGGCAATGAGACTTTTGGCATGCTAATTCCTGCCATTTCTCCATGCCTGTAGAAGCTGGGTTTTCCATACGATTAGAGTAGTTCATTCATCCTAGTTAGGGCATTTGTACTTCATAGCATCGTCTCTCCAAAAGCTACTTCTACAAATATTCCCATGAATTGCTGTAATTTTTCCTTTGGGGCTCTTCTCAAATGCTCAGTTCTAGGAGGGAGATCGTCCCAGACCACCCTTCCAAAGAACACACTAATTCATTCTTTGTCTGCTTGCTTTGGTTTGTTTTCTGTCACTGCATTCATCCTTTCCTGACATTTTACTCTATAAATTTATCTGTATCTCTCTCCACTTAAACTCCATAACAAGAGGGATTTTTTTTGACACTGTTTACAGCACATAAAACTTGAAGAGGGGTAGGATTGATTGTATAAATTGTATAAGTTGATGGCATATAAATGAGACTATATTAGAATTGGAATGTTTCTCAAAGTTCATAAAGGAGGTGGGAAACTTCATTCACAACCAATGATTAAATTAATATGTTAACACTGAAAGAACATTCTTAACAAGCACTGTTATCAGGAATGTTAACATTCTTGCTTAATGTCTTATAAGAACAAGAAACCATTCAAATATTATAGGCCTAGTCATAAAATCAAGTATACAAGTTGCACTCAATGATTCCAAATAATCATGACTGATTGCTGAAGAAATTAGTTGATGGGTATTAATAGATGCAGACAATAGCATAAAAAATAGAAAATGTGGACAAAGTGGTTTGAGATTTAAAGCCAACTTACTGTTTTTTCCTCTAATTTTGTTGCTGTCTTGTTATACTCCCAGAAGTAGGTACTTGAGTGTTTTCAGAATGGTCCTAGAATATTTCTTGTACTTTTTCATCCTTCACATTTTCTGTATTGCTTTTTTAAGTTGGAGAAATCATGCATGCTTGCTGTGATGAGTGGAGAAGGAAATGGCAACCCACTCCAGTGTTCTTGCCTGTAGAATCCCAGGGACGGAGGAGCCTGGTGGGCTGCCATCTATGGGGTCACACAGAATCGGACACAACTGATGACTTAGCAGCAGCAGCAGCTGTGATGAATAAATTAATTTCAAGATGTATAAAGCAAAAATGAATAATTTCATCCATTTATATCCATATATCATTCTATGATGCAGCCCAGTATGCTTCTCTTTATTCTACATGGCCTTTAGAATTATATTGCCTACTACTGTATAATTTGCTGTTTTTCAGTTAATGTGATAACATGGTCACTCTTCCTTCTTTCCAGGGTTATAAAAGTACCTCTTATTTAAAGCTACATGTTATTTCTCATGGACATACTGCCATTTATTAAATCATTCTCTTCTCTTATTGAATGGTATTATAATTGATTCCAGATTTTTGCTATCATAAAGATGCTTCAGTAAATACATTGTATGAATATATATTTTGTATATAGTAGATTCCCAAAAGGGGGGATTACCAGGTCAAAGGCTTTGTGTACTTATACTTTTGAAAGATAATGAGGGATTATTTTCCAAAAGATTGTAAAATAAAATATTTATCCTTAAATTTGCAAAGACTGTCAAGAACCCCTGGGCGTCTTGCTGTTCTATTATAAATTCCAGATGATCCAGCTATAATTTCCAAATCTAAAAAAAAGGTTTCTGGTTTCTAACATCAGTAATCATGGGCATTACATGGAAATATAAAAATATCTGTACAAATGCATACTTTTCAAATTGTACTGAATTGCCTGAAGCCAAGTTATTATATTAAAAGTATGTTGGACTTTAAATTGAATATGTTTACATAAACCAGAATCTTCAGTTGCTCTCTATGGAATATATTCAGGAACACAGAGAAGAATAAAAAAATCAAACAAGTAAACAGACAAAACTCCTTACCTATAATGGTTATCAGAAGCAGCATATGTAGGACTTAAATCATACAATAGTAAACAACTTGTTGAGAGAATTCTCAGCACTGTAGTGGCACTTTTTCAAAAAGTCATGCAAATTTCTTTCCTCAATGAGACAGCTATGCTGGTTCTTGGGATATATCCCTACTTTCCCCAGTATTATAACTAGGATTAATTCATAGCATAACTGATTCAGAACCAGGGATAAAAAAGAACAAGGGAGTAAAGGCCTTCTACCACAAAGGAACTACAAGAACTAGTCTTGGGACCTGGGGGATTATGTGCAGGACTGAATCCTGAGGATGCTTTATGAAAGGGGTCAGTACACAAATCAAATAAGGGAAAGGTTATTGATTTTGACGTACTCTCCCGAAATTCAAGATTTAATATCCTGCCAAAGATCACAAGAGATGTGGACAAGCATGCTGTAGCCATGTTAAGTGAAGTTAAAGTGCTGAATTGTTTGTCAGACAACAGAAGCAGGATGAAAAAACTCAGAAAAGTTTGCATGCTGAAGTGAAATACTGTAATGTTGGAAGACCTGCCATTTTGCTGTGTCTATGGAAATGTCCAGGGAATGCACCATTTATTAATATCATAAGGCTAGCTCTGATAAGAAAGGCATAGAATCACCAGGAAGTTCAATGGCTAGTCTCCTCTGTTGCTCAGGTATGATGGTAGGAGAGACCATTACCTAACTGGGTAAAAAGCTATCATCCCTGTCCAGTTTCCAAATTTAAGTCAATTTCCAGACCTGTAATTTATTTATTGAAGAAAAGGCTAAATCCCCAGGCAAAGGATTCTGCAATACCATGACAAGCATACATAGTAATAAATCTTCATGTTCTTCCACAAAGGAACCTACAATGATTTACATCAGTAACTAACTGTATACTGGAGAAAGGGGAATATTTTGAGAACTTAAATAATAGTTGCCATGGTATTTTTTTTTTAAATGTAGCATGTGGGAACTAGGTAATAGAGTGTCTTGGCCATGGTCCAATTCACAGTGAACCTATTATAGTTATTCTGTGATTTTTTTTCTCTGATGTTGGAATATATCATTGGGATGGACATACTAGATAATCGGCACAAACTCCATTTTGGGCCTTTGGCTTGCATGGTAGGAGCCACCATAGTATGGAAGGTCAAGTAAAAGCTTCTGGAACTGAACCACCTCTGGCCAGGATAGTAGATCAAAACAAAATTCCATCTAGGATTTAGGCATGGAAATCAGTGTCACACTCAAAGGTTTAAAGGATGAGTGGGTGTTCATCCCTATAATAGATTTGTAGCTCTATTCACCAGTCTTACCCCTACAGAAACCAGACTAGATCCTGGATAATACTTCAAAGAAGAATTGCAAAGAATGAAATAGAACAAACATTAAATGCAGTGTTAAACACATTGTTCAACAGAAGGCTGTCTTGAAATAAAAAAAGCTAAATTTATACAGTAAGAAAAGATATGGCTAGGAAAAATTGATCCAGATTAACTGCATGACATATCCTAGTAATATTATGGGACACTGGGATAAGAGGAAACTTTCTGCTTCCAAGGAGAAATACCAAATCTCTTATAAGGGCAAATATCAAATTGGCTTTGCATTTCTTTCCACCAAGATTCAACATCAGCACTCAATGATGAACATACCTTATGTTCTGAAGAGTATAAATATGTGAAATTGCACTTTAGCTATATCAATCCCAGTCATGTTACTTTGAACATGTAAGATTTAGGGAAATTTTTTACGTTAGCCTTCCTTGGGCAAATGCTACAAGACAGAATTTCTATGGCTAAGAGATGAGTGGGGAAACCAAGGTTAAAGGACTGGCAATGGAAATTAAAAATATTTAACTATAGATTACAACTATAATGGGTAGATTAGGAGAATAGAATAGGATCTAAATGTATATAGAAGTAGAGAGGATATATCTCATCACATGTGGTAAGGAGAAGCACGTTAATAGATAAGCTGAGGCATATTAAAGCATTTTAATTTATTTGAGCAAAAATAGATTCAACTGGGGGCCGTGCCAAACTGGAACTGATTAAAAGCACTCTGCTGACAGAAGCTATGGGAAAGACTTATATACAGAAGATGTGATAGTAAAGACAGGAAATTATTTGGTAGGCTATAGCTTCAAACCTAGTTGGCTGTTTGTAAATGGTTGTCCTTAGGTTTCAATTTTGTAACCGTAATGCCTTTACAGGCTTAGATTTTTGGTTTGCTTATCTAGACTTCTATGACATTGGAGCCACTGCCATCTAACTGTCCCATTGTTTAATTAATTTAACAGGGATAACCAAGTTAAAGATTAAGTAGTTTCTCAGATTGCCTCACTTTTAGTATATAGCTAGAATCCAAAGTATATTATTTTATTTTAACAGATCAAATATAAACAGAAACATCTTTGACATTTCCAGGGTTCTAAATAAGAAAGAAAATCTTACTGGCTAATGTATATTGCTGAAGAAGAGAGTGTGGAGAAAGATAAAAGAAATAAGGTAATTTTAATATTTCTCACAGTACAAAATTAATGTTTTGTAAATAGAGTGCTAACAGCATAATGTAGAACTATAAATCTAGTTAGGCTAGAACAACAGCAACAATACTTTATAAACATAAGATTACATATATGTCAAGATGCAAAGAAATAAATCAACATGAAAAAGAATAAATAAATGATGCAAACAAAACCAATTAAATGAAACCAAATTGCTAAAATCAAATGTATTTGTCATTTAAGTAAATTATTTCAACTTATCTATTAAATGACAATTTCAGGATAGATCACAATGAAAAAGGCAACTTTGAACTGTATAGTAGGGAACTGTCTAAGGCAAAAGTGAAAGTCAGAATCCTACTATTAATATTAGATAAGACAGAAGACAGGTCTAAAAGTAAAAAACGAATTTCAACTTCTACCCATGAAAGATTAATTGCCATAGCAATTGCTGTTCACTGGAAACAACTAGAAAACTGGAAAATTAAGTGAAATAATGGTTTTCAGACGATGGGCAGTAGGAAGACTGACAGAACTGCGATGTCTGAGAGAAAAGAAGCAAATGAAATGGGCTCTAAGTTGACCTAGGCTACTGACTGTAGGTAATTTCCTGATTATAGTGCAAGGAGAGGAACCATCACAAAGGCTAGCTGAACTGAGAAGACAGATTAAAATGAGGCAGCTAGAAATTGAAACTTGGAATGAAAGTGACAGATAAAAGGAAGTAAACAAACAGAGGGAGAGGGAGAGCGCAAGAGCAAATGAGAAAGCAAGGGAGAATAAGGAGTTCCAAGAATGGTAAATACGCAAATAACATAGAACATACTTTTTCTAATTTTAATTTCTTTAAAAGATAATGAAGTAGCAAAAATGTATAGCTAAAAAAATAGATAAAATTGAAATGGAATTAAAAGTAATATTCATATATTCCAAAAGAAGGCAAGAAAGGGAAACAAAAATAGAAACAAATGAGAATAAATACTAAAATAGTAGATCTTAATACAGCTTTAACAAATTAAATGAAAAGAAATTTTCTCAATCAGGCAAAAAAAAACTATAAACAATTTACAGCTAATATTACATTTAATGATAAAAACAGGATGATTTTTCTCTAATATTAGGCTTTAAACAGGAATACCTCTTTTCATCATCTGTACCCAAAATTGTACTGGATGTTCAAGCTAGTGAAATAAGGTAAGGAAAAGAAATAAAAGACACAAAACTGAATATAAAAAGTGAAACTATTTTTATTCTCTGAAAATTTTTGTAGAAACTCAAAGGTAAAGACATAAAAAAGGATTAAATTAGTGAGTCAGTTTACAATGATTTTGGAATATAACAAAAGCAACTGGATTTTTATATGACAGCAACAAAAATTTGAAAATTGAAATAAAAATAACATTTACAACAGCACAAAGACACACAAAATACAGACTCCTCATTTTGCATGGTGTCATCTTCCAAGAAACTCGTACAAATAGGAAGTATATTTTTTGTACAGTCCCATGGTAACTGAGCGGAGAAGGCAATGACAACCCACTCCAGTACTCTTGCCTGGAAAATCCCATGGGCGGAGGAGCCTGGTAGGCTGCCTTCCATGGGGTCACTAGGAGTTGGACACCACTGAGCGACTTCACTTTCACTTTTCACTTTCATGCATTGGAGAAAGAAATGGCAACCCGCTCCGATGTTCTTGCCTGGAGAATCCCAGGGACAGGGGAACCTGGTGGGCTGCTGTCTATGGTGTCTCATAGAGTCTGACACGACTGAAGTGACTTAGCAGCAACAGCAGCATGGTAACTGAGATTATAATTAGGGTACATTTTATAAAACTGTGCAAAAACTGATGAAATATGTGTAAAAATATCTGATAAATGCATTGATAAATCATGTTCATTTAGGGCAAGACTCAATATTGCTGAATTGAGTACTTCTCCGCAGATTGGTCTATAACTCCAATATAACTTCTTTTAAATTCCTATCTGGCTATTTTTGTTTATGTTGCTATAAAACTTGCAGGCTGATTCTAAACTTCTCTGGAAATGTAAATGACCTAGAAAAACAGAAGTTTTGAAATACTTATACAACCAGATGTTCAAACTTACTATAAAGTTACAGTAATGAAAATAATCTGGTATATTGGAGTAAATATGATTATAGTTTAGTGCATTAGACAAGGTAGTCCAGAAATCAGCTTACAAATACACGGTTAATTGATTTTTGAAAAAAATTGCTATTATAATTGAATGGGGAAGGAAATGTTTTCAATAATCTTAAAACAATTCCTATATATGGGAAAATTATCCTTGGTCCTCATCTCATACTATATAGAAAAATTAACCAAAACGTATCATGTATGTAAACAAATGGGCTAAAACTATAAAAATTTTGAGGAAAATATAGGAAAAATATCTACAACACTTTTGATTATTTGAGATTTATTAGTGAAGAAAATACCAAAAGCATGAATCATAGAAGAAAAAAGTTTATAAATTATAATTAGAATCCTCTGGTTTTTTTTGAAAGCTTCTATTTTCTGAAGCAGTTAAGAAACTGAAAAGGCAAGGCATACATTTGAAAAAATACTTTCAAAATACCTGATCAAGAATTAGAACATATAAATAACTTCTTTATCTAAAAACCAAAAATTGACAGGTCAATTTTTTGGAAATAAACAGGCAAAAATTTTGAACAGGAACTTTTCCAAAGAGGGTAGGTGAGTGGTAAATCAGCACAGAAGAACATGCTCAATATCAATACGCCTTCTAGAAATGCAAGCTAATAATACCACATGAAGTTACTACCACAAATCTACGGAGTGGCTAAAATGAAAAAGACTGACAATACCTGTGCGGAGTAGTGTGGAGTGACTCAAATTGTTACATATTGCTGTTGCTTGTGGACATGCAAGATGATGCAGTCACTTTGGAAAAACAGTTTGGTAACTTCACTCCAATGTATTAACACAAGAGAAATGAACATATATATCCACACAAACATATATATGTGATTGGTCATTGTAGATTTACTAATAATTGCCCACAACTTGAAACAATTCAAATTTCCATCAATTACTGAGTCAATAAACAACTCATGGTATTTTTGGTACAATGAAATGCCATTCAGCAGTAGAAGAAAATGAAGTGCTGATGCATAAGACAACAAAGAAGCATTTCAAAAGCATTACGATAGATGAAAGCAGCCAAATACAAAAGACGCTATACCACGTAATGCCATTAATGTGAATTTCTGGGGAAAAAACCCACAAATTACTGTGATAGAAAATAGACCAATGGTTACTATAGGGCTACAGGTTAAGAGATAAACTTCAAATGAGCACAAGTGTACTTGTAGGGGAGATAGAAACACTTTGTAAGTTGGTTTTTATTTTAATAACATAACACATTATTTGCTAAATCACATTGAAATGTATTCATGTCAATGTACTAAAATCTAATAATTTCTGACACATCTATTACTATATACTTATATTTTTTATCCTATGTATTATAGCTATAAATATTCTAAACCAACACTGTCCAATAGAATTTTCTGCCATAAAAAAAAAAAATGTTTATATCTCCAATACAATGGCCACTAGCTACATGTGGCTACTGAACGCTTGAAATATAGCTAGTGCGACTGAACAACCAAATTTTAAATTTTATTTAATTTTAATTTAAATAGCAGAAACAGATAATACTTTATATTCTAAGTCAGACAGTTATACTTATGATCTAAGTCTATTGTTTACTTTTTTTCTTCTGACTTTTACTCACACTGACTTACCTCCTAATACATTAGATTACCCTTTGGTTATGAGATCAGTACTTGATTTTCATCTTCCTGTGGAGGTTATTTTTGCCTACTTCTGCTGACATCCATGGAGAAGGAAATGGCAACCCACTCCAGTGTTCTTGCCTGGAGAATCCCAGGGACGGGGGAGCCTGGTGGGCTGCCGTCTATGGGGTCACACAGAGTCAGACACGACTGAAGTGACTTAGCAGCAGCAGCTGCCATCCAGGATTTACCTCTGACTTGGGACAACTTCAGGCAACCTTGAAGGTCCTGGCTTAAATTAAGAGTTACAGTTAAAGCAGTAATAACTCTTTAATCCTAGCTTAAGAGTCTTTATCCTCATTGCAGTGTTACTTAGAACCAATTCTTATAAAATCTTGGAATGTAGATGTTTCCTCTTACTTGTATTTCCAAGAGTTACTCCATCTGCTGAGATCTTCTCTCATTGAAAAGAATCAATGAGGCATTTCTAACTGTCTTGTTTCATACCTTTTCCCATTTTTTTCTGTGGGGACTCCCAACCTTCTGAGTAATAGATTATGAATATTAATTCATCCTATTCGCCTGAACCACAGACTGCTGGATCATTTCTGTTGTCATAGCAACTCACTTAGAGACCTGTTCATGTCATTTCTAATTAAAAAAAGTGCCCTCTTTCATAGACTAAAATCATTTTGAAGCATCAAGAGTAGAGGCTTTAATCTGTGTTTTGTATTACATTACTCTACATTTCATTTGATCCTTTATAAACAATGGTTCCCTATAGTAATGGAAATATTACGTCTTGTTGAGTTACTTGGCTTAACCATTTTGACGCCTAGAATTTTCACATTCAGAAACACTTTGATATAACTTTGAAATAAATTATGAGGCTTAAAATTTTTTATTTCTATGAAATATTAACACATGTAACAGTTTATTTATCAGTCTCTGGTATTTGCTCAAGAAGATGAGAGTTGAGATAAGACATGCATTATATTTATAGTTGGTATACTGTTCAGGGATGGAGTAAGAAATAGGAAAGTTTTGCTCTTTGGAGATGAGTTGAGGGTCAAGGCTGGGGAAAACAGTGAGTTAACAGTGAGGGCTGATGTGTTTTATATTTTGGAACAGGCTAGCTGAGTTAAAAAATAGCCATTTCAAAATTTTCTACTATGGCTTAAGATAGCTGAGGAGGGCAAGGCTACCTAGCCTATATAGGGCTATGCATCCCTTGAACTATGTTCTAACCAGCTCATAAAACTCTGAGGCAAACAGATTGGTGAACAGCAGAGTCCTGGTCCTGGGACCAAGAAGCATTCTGTCTAACTTCTCAACTCTTTGAACTTGAACCACCCCTACTAATCAGGACTGATTTGATACACTGAAGGGGCCATTAACAATGGCTGTTCTGATTAATGCTGTGTGGTGTGGCAGTAGTTCTGATTTCCTGTGACTTTCCATCTGGGTAAATAGCTGCCATCATTAGGTAATGGCTGCTTTGTTAGGATAGCAAACTAGTAAGCAGTTACTATAATCTAGTGTTAACATGATTTGATTTAATAATTAGTTATGATTTTCCCATTTCTACTTCTAGATGAACAGAAATTTAAAGTATTCTCTTTTGCTTTATTTTTCCTCACTCTTTGGTATTTGTGTATTCTCTCATAAATATCATTTAATAATCATTTAAAGATTAAAGAATAATCATTTAAAGAATAAAATAATAGAGTAGTTAATGGCCACTATAATTTAACTGTCATGATTGTCTTTCATAATTAGAACATGACATAGGAAACTCTTGATTCTTTTCTTCTTATGTGCATAATTTCAGGAGTATGAGGTCTGGAAGCAGTAAGGAGAAAAGTTTTATATTACAATTCAGAAAAGAACCCATGACCCTCAGAGAACTAATGTGAATGGGAAAGAGTATCAAGTGTGGGGGATATATATGAAAATCTCCAAGCCAGAATACTGGAGTGGATAGCCTTTCCCTTCTGCAGGGGATCTCCCCAACACAGGGATCAAACCTAGGTCTTCTGCATTGCAGGCAGATTCTTTGCCAGCTGAGCCACAGGGGAAGCCCAAGAATACCGGAGTGGGTAGCCTATCGCTTCTCCAGTGGATATTCCCAACCTAGGAATCAAACTGGGGTCTCCTGCATTGCAGGTGGATTCTTTACCAATTAAGCTATCAGGGAAGCATAAGACCACTTAACCAAAATATACTAGATCCTCTTACACCAAAGGAGTTTTAGGTCAAAATTATTGCTTACATGAATGTTGCATGATGTTAACTGCTGACTTCCGAAAAAAAAAAAAATCTCATATAGCCCATTGCTCAGGCAAAGACGAATTTATTGATTATTGTAGGAAGGAAGGATCTTACACTGACAGAGTCCCAGTAGCATCTCTGAAGGGGAAGTTCAAAGATAGGCTATTTCCAACTTTTGGGCAGTCTGGCTAAGGAACTCTTTTTATACGAAATACTAAATGGGACTGAGAAAATTTCTTGATATGATAAGGTGCAAAGAAAAGTCCCAAAGTGATACAGAAAGTCCCCTTGTACCCATTACCAAATTTCCCCTACTGGTAGCATCTTACATTTGAATAGTACTTTTGTCACAACTAATGAGCCAAAATTGATGGATTACTAATTAACAAAATTCCATATTTTATTCATATTCTCTTGGTTGTTTTTTTTTAACCCGTCACAAGATCCCACGCAGACTACTACATTATATTTGCTTTGTCTCCTTAGGCTCCTCTTGGCTATGACAGTTTCTCAGACTTTCCTTGTCTTGATGATTTTGAGAATCTTGAAGAGTGCTAATCAGGAATATTGTAGATCACCTCAGCTTGGATTTGCTGGTGTTTTTCTCATGACTGGACTGGGGTTATTGGTTTGGGGAGTAAGGCCACAGAGGTAAAGAGCCAGTCTCATCATATCAGAACAAGGATACCTGCTATCAACATGATGTCCCTGTTGGTGTTAACCTTGATCATCTAGTGGAGGTAGTGTTTTTTTAGGTTTCTATACTATAAAGCTACTCTTTCCCCCATCACTCTATATTGTACCCTTGGAAAAATGTCACTGTGTGCAGCCCACAATGAAGGGGTAAGAATTAATGATCTACCTCCTTAAAGGGGCAGTATCACAGAAATTATTCAGAACATGGATTTTTTCTGCACAGAAAATTGTCTATTCTCTCCCATTAAAAATTAGTATAGCAGTATAAACTCATGGATTTTAAAAAATATTTTGGGTTGTAATACAACAGTGCTGCTACTGCTGCTGCTAAGTCGTTTCAGTCGTGTCCGACTCTGTGCGACCCCATGGACTGCATCCTACCAGGCTTCTCTGTCCCTGGGATTCTCCAGGCAAGAACACTGGAGTGGGTTGCCATTTCCTTCTTCAATGCATGAAAGTGGAAAGTGAAAGTGAAGTCGCTCAGTCGTGTCTGACTCTTAGCGACCCCATGGACTGCAGCCCACCAGGCTCCTCTATCCATGGGATTTTCTGGGCAACAGTACTGGAGTGGGGTGCCATTGCCTTCTCCCACAACAATGCAATATTGGTATATTTAACCATATTTTCACAGTTTATTATCCTGCTTTCCTAAATGTATGTGATATGAATTTTCCTGCACCAGTCTCTGTTTCTCCAACCTCCTTTCCTGCCACTCATTTACTCATCAACTCACCTGAATTATATGAAATACTCCAAGATAGCCTCATTATCTGTCACCTTAGGACATTCTCTTTGCTTTGCCTAGAATGTTCTTCCCTTTTGTGTGTCATTGTTTAACATCCCCTTATTCCTCTGGACACAATTTGGCATCATTGGAAGCCATCCCTGATTAACACCTTCCACATCCTTTGTCCCCATTAGAAAACTTTTATAATTCATGTGGGTTAGAAAAAAATTTTTTTTGGTCACACCATGTGGCATGAGGGATCTTAATTCCCCAACCATGGATTGAACCTGTGTCCCCTGAAATAGAAGCATGAAATCTTAACCATTGGGCTGCCAGGGAAGTCCCTTGTGGATTTCTTTTTAATAATTATTAAATATATTTTTAATTGAGTCCTTGAGAGTTTCTTGGACTGCAAGGAGATCCAACCAGTCAATCCTAAAGGAAATCAGTCCTGAATATTCATTGGAAGGACTGATGCTGAAGCTGAAACTCCAATACTTTGACCACCTGATGCTAAGTACTGACTCAATTGAAAGACCCTGATGCTGGGACAGATTGAAGGCGGAAAGAGAAAGGGATAACAGAGAATGGTTGGATGACATCACCCACTTGATGGACATGAGTTTGAGTAAGCTCCAGGAGTCAGTAATGAAGAGGGAAGCCTGGCGTGCTGTAGTCCATGAGGTCACAAAGAGTTGGACATGACTGAGTGACTGAACTGAAATATATTTTTAATTACTGCTTTGCTGTTTTATCTTTTATTAAATGTGAGAATATCTAGAGCATAGCTCTGCCTTGATAATTTCTGTATCTCTATGTCAGTAGGTATATAAACTCCATAATATTTAATCTGTAATTCCAAAATTGAAAGTTCCACGAGAGCTCTTAAAATCCAAAGCTTTTTTTTGTCATCTGGTGGGAGAACTTGAACTGATGTGAACCTTTGGTAGCAAAATCCTACCTGAATTCTTGAACTGATGAGAGGCTGTTAATAGTTTTTATTTATACCACTGTTTTGCTGTGGACACGTTGACTATCAAACCCAGACTTCACTGAAGATATTAGAATATATAGTATATGCATCTGTATTACCTTTGTAAATTTGAACAGTTCTGAATTTTGAAATGCATAGGGCCCTAACAGTTTTGGAGTTTGGATTGTGTCCTTGTGTTATAGTCTCATAAAATATTAACATATTTGAATTTCAAGCATGCAACAGAAAGAGACTTTTAGTCAATTTGGTATAAAGATGAAACAGTTACACAATATCTGAAACCAAATGGCTAAATTTATTACCTACCTAAGTAACAGAGAGCTATATTGACTAGACCTAGTCTCTGAACAAAATAACTGATTTTATACGGGCTTTGGGGGGAAGTGTTCTTTTGAAATTGTTTTATATAGACCAGAGAAGAGTATGTTAAAACAGCTTTAAGTGTTCATTGGACTGAATCTGCCACCTATTGACTGACCTTCAAAGCCTGAAGCTGATACTGATCTCCGTCTTACAGAGGCCCATTCACTAAAGCTCAATGTCCTTGATTAATCACATTGGTTAAAATTCAGTCCTAAGTTATAGAACTGACATTGATTGATTCAATGGGATTAGAAGCTGATCTGCCAGATCCACTTTAATGACTGATAGTCTTCTTCTGGAAGCATGGGCATACTTTTTTTTTTTTTTTAATTCTCAGTGCACACACTGAAGTAATTTTTTTCTTCCATAAAGTATATATTTAAGAATCTTACCCTTGAAAAGGATGCTCATACTATATTTTAGTAGAAAATTGATGAAATAATTGCTCATTTTTTTTTCATTCAAATGTAGAAAATAGATGGGACTTGAATATGGAAGCTCTGGCCAAAGCCATAGAAATAATTTCAACAAAAATTTGTCAGAACTTCTAAAACCCTTTTTAAAACATCATTTAAATCTGTAACATAGAAAACCTCCCATTCTTCTAATTTCCTTGTGATATAGTTTCACTACTATCTTGGATTTATTTGCTGTACAAATTCTCATAGACAAAGCAATCAGATTGGTGCTGTGTAATTTCTGTTAGCAGCAAGGAAGTCCCTAGTGTTCCTGGCATCTCACTCAATTAGAAATTGCAGGATATTTTCTTAGCTCAAAAGGAAATATGTTAAACCTTTGGGTGTAGATGAAATGGCTAAGAGGGTGAAGACATGAGGTAGCATTACCAATGTGTGCACTTCAGTGACAATATTAAACAAGGCATCTTGAAAGGATTTTGAAATATTCAGTACTATAAATTCTATTGCTTTTTTATTAATACAGTCTCAGTTTCTCCTGATCTCACACCATGGACAGGAAAGTGAACGACTGCCAACAGGGTATAAAGTTCTTATTTAATTACTTAAAATGATGAATTTGAAATAATTTAAAAAATTTATGTGGAGGCAAAGAATTTTCTTATATTGCCTATTTTCCTCCCCTGTCTATTGATTATTACCTGGGGGGGAAGGTCTTTGATAAAGAAGAGTGAAATGTAAGTTGTATTTGTGGTTGATCCCTGTGTGCTCAGTCTCTCAGTTGTGTCTGATTCTTTATGACCCCATGGACTGTAGCCCATCAGGTTCTCTGTTCATGGAATTTTCCAGGCAAGAATACTTGAGCAGATTCCCAGTCCCTCCTCCAGGGAATCTTCCCAACCCAGCGATTGAACCTACATCTCTGGTATCTCCTGCATTGGCAGGTGGATCCTTTACCACTGAGCCACCTGGGTGTAATGGTTATATTACAAGAATGGTTTGATTTGTAGATATTCTGTTCTGGGTAGTCTGAAAGACTTCAACCTTCCTTCTAAAATACACTGTGGGGCTCTGCCCTGCCTACTTGAAAAGAATCTGGAGGGAACTCAGAATATTAAGAACACTGTGCTACTTCTTCAGAACCCCCAGAAAGAAGGCAGAAAAGTAAGAAAAAGACCAATGATGTTGCTGGGGTGGGGGGAAGAGTTCAAGCTCAATGAACTTGGAATTAAATGGTGAATAAGCAAAAAGAGTAAAATGTTTTGTACCATCTACTGGAATCTGCATGTATTAGTGATTAACTCATAAGAAGTTTAGTTGCTTTCCAGAACATACTTTTCCTGTGCATTCCCCACCTTTCCTTCTACATGAAAAGCTCATTCCTCAGCTCATTTTTATCTGTTAATGCCTATGTCATCACTTTAGAAAGTCATGTCCACTCCACCCTAACAATCCTCTGCCAGTGAGCCATTACCCTCTGCTTTTCCTTCACAATACTTATACTACAGTATGTACTATAATGTAATTTTTAGTTTGCTTGTCGATTATCTGGTTCTCCCAACAGGAGATACTCCATGAAGTTTCAGTGGTATGCTGAAGGCAGCTCATATTTACCTGTAAAGGATGACAGTTATAACTGTAAACACTAAATAATAGTTTGTTACAGCACATCTTTTTTTTAATTTCATATTCAGTGATGTTATTTTGGTAGCTTAAGATCAGCCATTTACATAAGCAAATATGAGCGACTCCAGCATACCAATGGACCTGCATGGTATATCTTCTGTTGGGAGAGCTAGATAATTAACAAAATTTAGCACGTCATGGTGGAGTATTTATACCATGGAAATTAGCAGGTGCTACACAGCAAAATTTTGTTTCCCTAGAAAGTTAATTATTAATCATTAATCAGTGCATGGCTGGTAAGGAAAAGGTCTGTATTGATTACTGACTCTTGGGTTCCAGCACAGTGGCTGGCATGTAACAAAACTCAATAAATATAATTGAATGAATGCACAGAAAATTGAGGGGTTACAATTATATTCAGCTGGAACGTATATACTTAGATTCTAAGAATCTCATTTAGCAAGTTCAATGACTCTTAATTTTCATTTACCAATAAACAGGCACAGCATTTATACTTAAAAATGTTTTCCTTACTTTTATAAGTATTTTTAGTACTATGTACCACAGAGAATTTTTTTGTTTTGTTTTTTTGATATACATTCATGGTGATTTTGAATCTACTTGTTTGTCTGAATTGTTGGGAATAACATTGTTCAGGTTATTTGGGTGAGGAAAAATTCAGCCCTCTGACATGATATGTTGGATGGGTATATTGTGAAGAGCACTGACTCAGTGAGTCAAGACATTGGATCCAAGCTCTGATTCCACTACTAACCAGTTCTGTGGATTGAAGCAAGTCACTGCATTTTTCTGAGCCTCATTTCCCTAATCTCCTAAATGATAAGATTGACTTGAAAATACTTAAGTTTCTTTTGGTTTTAAGCTCCTATATTTAATCTTATTTGCTGGTGTATTTGTATATTTGTATCTTTTAAAAAAATAATTAAAACCTATATCTAAAATTTAGTGTGAATTTCTATCCTGGGCATTCTTTCCATTTATTAATTATGCATTTTTAATTACATGTGAATGCCTACTATCCATGATATGTGTATATTTATATGTATAAACATATATATATATATATCCCTTCTCTTGGGCCTCCCAGGCGGTACTAGTGGTAAAGAACCCGCCTGCCAATGCAGGAGACATAAAAGATGCAGTTTTGATCCCTGGGTTAGGAAGATCCCCTGGAGGAGGGTATGGCAACCCACTCTAGTATTCTTGCCTGGAGAATCTCATGGACAGAGGAATCTGGTGGGCTACAGTCCATAGGGTGGCAAAGAGACACAACTGAAGTGACTTAACACACACACACACACACACACACACACACATCCCTTCGGGCTTTGCTATCTTAATGTCCTTTCAGACATTTTTTCCTTTTCTTTTTCCTTCTGGAATCTGAGGCCACCCTTTCCCACAGGCTTCCCAGGGTTTATGTTCACCCTTCTTGATCTATTTTCTACCAAACTTGCTTGTAGAACTCATGATTATGCCTCTCTGTTCAATGTGATTCCCCCTTTATTTTATTTTTAAATACTTTGTCTATGTTTATAGTCTTTTGTATGGAATTATGTTTATCAAAATGTTCTTTTAGTGTGTTCTTTTAAAAGTAATTATAGTAGATGGAAAACTGTCTAAGCTTGCCAATTTGTCCTTTGTTATAAAATTATACTACTTCAGTACAAATCTAAATTTCTTAGTGTTCCAAATATGAAAATGCTTCTTTATTTTTTAACCCAGGTATAAAATACATCACAAACCATTTCTTTGATAGGAAGCCTTTCAACATTTTATTTGATATTTCAATTGGAATGGGAACAGCTCATTTATTTTCCTTTTCAAAAAGGATCCTATAGATCCTAGAGCAGTTTAAAATTTTATACTTTAAAATAAGTTGCAAACATCCATTGCTGCTCATGCATACTAAAGAAAGTTAGAAGATGTGCTTACACATTTTGCACATTAGCTGCATATGGGATACAGAATTGGTTTGTTGTCTCCATCTTCCTTCTTCAGCTTTTGGTCTGTGTGGATTTCATCATCCGCCATTAGTTTAGCCACCTGGCCATCCTTCTTTATGTTTATTATATATAATTGCTTTAGCTTCTGTTACAGATTGAAAAATGTTTTATTTCTTTTAAAAATTAATTTATTTTAATTGGAGGCTAATTAATTTACAATATTGTAGTGTTTTTTGCCATACATTGACATGAATCAGCCATGGGTGGACATGTGTCCCCCATCCTGAATCCTCCTCCCACCTCCCTCCCTATCCCATCCCTTAGGGTTGTCCCAGTGCACTGGCCCTGAGCACCCTATCTCATGCATCTAACCTGGACTGGTGATCTATTTCACATATGATAATATACAAGTTTCAATGCCATTCTCTCAAATCATTCCATCCTCACCTTCCCCCAAAGAGACCAAAAATCTGTTCTTTATCTCTGTGTCTCTTTTGCTATCTTGCATATAGGGTTATCATTACCATCTTTCTAAATTCCATATATATTCATTAATATACTGTGTTGGTGTTTTTCTTTCTGACTTACTTCACTCTGTATAATAGGCTCCAGTTTCGTCCACCTCATTAGAATTGATTCAAATGCATTCTTTTTAATAGCTGAGTAATATTATATTATGTATATATACCACAACATATACACTTACTCTTTGGAAGAAAAGTTATGACCAACCTAGATAGCATATTGAAAGGCAGAGACATTACTTTGCCAACAAAGGTCCGTCTAGTCAAGGCTATGGTTTTTCCAGTGGTCATATATGGATGTGAGAGTTGGACTGTGAAGAAAGCTGAGTGCCAAAGAATTGATGCTTTTGAACTGTGGTGTTGGAGAAGACTCTTGAGAGTCCCTTGGACTGTAAGGAGATCCAACCAGTCCATTCTGAAGGAGATCAGCCCTGGGTGTTCTTTGGAAGGAATGATGCTGAAGCTGAAACTCCAGTACTTTAGCCACCTCATGTGAAGAGCTGAATCATTGGAAAAGACTCTGATGCTGGGAGGGATTGGGGGCAGGAGGAAAAGGGGATGACAGAGGATGAGATGGCTTGATGGCATCACCGATTCAATGGACGTGAGTCTGGGTGAACTCCGGGAGTTGGTGATGGACAGGGAGGCCTGGCGTGCTGCGATTCATGGGGTCACAAAGAGTCGGACACAACTGAGCAACTGAACTGAACTAAACCACAACATTCTTATCCATTTGTCTGCCAATGGACATCTAGGTTGCTTCCACGTCCTAGCTATTGTAAACAGTGCTGCAATGAACACTGGGGTACACATGTCTTTTTCAATTCTGGTTCCCTCAGTGTGTATGCCCAGCAGTGGGATTGCTGGGTCATATGGCAGTTCTATTTCCACTTTTTTAAGGACCCTCCACACTGTTCTCCATAAGGGCTGTACTAGTTAGCATTCCCACCAACAGTGTAAGAGGGTTCCTTTTCCTCTGCACTCTCTCCAGCATTTATTGTTTGTAGACTTTTTGATTGCATCCATTCTGACTGGCATGAGATGGTATCTCATTGTGGTTTTGATTTGCATTTGTCTGATAGTAAGTGATGTTGAGCATCTTTTCACATGTTCGTTAGCCATCTATATGTCTTCTTTGGAGAAATGTCTTTTTAATTCTTTGGCCCATTTTATGATTGGGTTTATTTTTCTGTAATTGAGCTGCGGGAGCTGCTTGTATATTTTTGAGATTATTCTTTGTCAGTTGCTTCATTTGCTCTTATTTTCAACCATTCTGAAGGCTGTCTTTTCACCTTAGTTATAGTTTCCTATGTTGTGCAAAAGCTTTTAAGTTTAATTAGGTCCCATTTATTTGTTTATTTTTGCTTTTATTTCCATTACTCTGGGAGGCGGGTCATAGAGGATCCTGCTGTGATTTATGTCAGAGAGTGTTTTGCCTATGCTTTCCTCTAGAAGTTTTATAGTTTCTGGCCTTACATTGAGATCTTTAATCCATTTTGAGTTTATTTTTGTGTATGGTGTTAGAATGCATTCTAGTTTCATTCTTTTACAAGTGGTTGACCAGTTTTCCCAGCACCACTTGTTAAAGAGATTGTCTTTTTTCCATTGTATATTCTTGTCTCCTTTGCTGAAGATAAGGTGTCCATAGGTGCGTGGATTTATCTCTAGGCTTTCTATTTTGTTTCATTGATTTATATTTCTGTCTTTGTGCCAGTACCATACTGTCTTGACTATAGCTTTGTAGTATAGTCTGAAGTCAGGCAGACTGATTCCTCCAGTCCATTCTTCTTTCTCAAAATTGCTTTGGCTATTCAAGGTTTTTTGTATTTCCATACAAATTTTGAAATTATTTGTTCTAGTTCTGTGAAAAATATGGTTGGTTGCTTGATAGAGATTGCATTGAATCTATAGATTGCTTTGGGTAATATACTCATTTTCACTATATTGATTCTTCTTATCTATGAACATGGTATATTTCTCCATCTATTTGTGTCATCTTTGATTTCTTTCATCAGTGTTTTATAGTTTACTATATATAGGTCTTTTGTTCCTTTAGGTAGATTTATTCCTAAGAATTTTATTCTTTTAGTTGCAATGGTGAATAGAATGGTTTCCTTAATTTCTCTTTCTTTTTTCTCATTATTAGTGTATATGAATGCAAGGGATTACTGTGTTAATTTTATATCCTGCAAATTTACTATATTCATTTATTAGCTCTAGTAATTGTCCAGTAATGTCTTTAGGGTTTTCTAGGTAGAGGATCATGTCATCTGCAAACAGTGAGAGTTTTACTTTTTCTTTTCCAATCTGGATTCCTTTTACTTCTTTCTCTTCTCTGATTGCTGTGGCTAAAACTTCCAAAACTATGTTTAATAGTAGTGGTAAGAGTGGGCACCCTTGTCTTGTTCCTGACTTTAGGGGAAATGCTTTTTTTCACCACTGAGGATAATGTTTGCTGTGGGTTTATCATATATGGCTTTTATTGTGTTAAGGTATGTTCCTTGCTTTCAGGAGGGTTTTTTTTTTTTTTTATCATAAATGAATGTTGAATTTTGTCAAAGGCTTTCTCTGCATCTATTGAGATAATCATATGGTTTTTATCTATCAGTTTGTTAATGTGGTGTTTCACATTGATTTGCAAATATTGAAGAATCCTTGCATCCCTGGGATAAAACCCGCTTGGTCATAATGTATGAACTTTTTAATATGTTGTTAGATTCTGTTTGCTAGAATTTAGTTGAGGGTTTTTGCACCTGTGTTCATCAGTGATATTGGCCTATAGTTTTCTTTTTTTGTGGCATCTTTGTCTGGTTTTGGTATTAGGGTGATGATGTCCTCATAGAATGAGTTTGGAAGTTTAACTTCCTCTACAATTTTCTGGAAGAGTTTGACTGGATAGGTGTTAGCTCTTCTCTAAATTTTTGGTAGAATTCACCTGTGAATCCTCTGGTCCTGGGCTTTTGTTTGTTGGAAGATTTTTGATTACAGTTTTGATTTCCGTGCTTGTGATAGGTCTGTTAAGATTTTCTATTTCTTCCTGGTTCAGTTTTGCAAGGTTATACTTTTTAAGAATTTGTCCATTTCTTCCAAGTTGTCCATTTGTCATACAGTTGCTGATAGTAGTCTCTTATGATCCTTTGTATTTCTGTGTTGTCTGTTGTGATTTCTCCATTTTCATTTCTAATTTTATTGATTTGATTTTTCTCCCTTTGTTTCTTGATGAGTCTGGCTGATGGTTTGTCTTATTTATCTTCTCATATAACCAGATTTTTGTTTTGTTGATTTTTGCTATAGTCACCTTTGTTTCTTCTTCATTTATTTCTGCCCTAATTTTTTATGATTTTCTTCTACTAACCTTGGGATTATTCATTTCTTCTTTTTCTAGTTGCTTAGGTGTAAAGTTAGGTTATTTATTTGATTTTTCTCTTGTTTCTTGAAGTAAGCTTGTATTGCTATGAACCTTCCCCTTAGCACTGCTTTTCCTGAATCCCATAGATTTTGGATTGTTGTGTTTTCATTTTCATTTGTTTCTATGCATATTTTGATTTATTTTTTTATTTCTTCTGTGATTTGCTGGTTATTTAGAAGCATGTTGTTTAGCCTCTATAGTTTTTTTTTTTTTTTTTTTCCTATTGACATCTGATCTTACTGCATTGTGATCAGAAAAGATGCTTGAAATGATTTCAGTTTTTTTGAATTTACCGAAAGTAGATTTATGGCCCAGGATGTGACCTACCCTGGAGAACGTTCTGTGTGCACTTGAGAAAAAGGTGAAATTCATTGTTTTGGGGTGAAATGTCCTATATATATCAATTAGGTCTTACTGGTCTGTTGTGTCATTTAAAGTTTGTGTTTCCTTGCTAATTTTCTGTTCAGTTGATCTATTCATAGGTGTGAATGGGGTATTAATGTCTCCCACTATTGTGTTACTGTTAATTTCCCTTTCATACTCATTAGCATTTGCCTTACATATTGCAGTGTTCCTATGTTGGGTGCATATATATTTATAACTGTTATATCTTCTTCTGGGATTGATCCTTTGATCATTATATAGTGTCCTTCTTTGTCTCTTTTCATGACCTTTATTTCAAACTCTATTTTATCTGATATGAATATTGCTTCTGCTGCCTTCTTTTGTTCTCCATTTTTGTGAAATATCTTTTTCCAGCCCTTCACTTTCAGTCTGTATGTGTCCCTTACTCTGAGGTGGGTAGACAGAATTTATAGAGATCTTGTTTTTGTAACTGTTCAGCCAGTCTTTGTCTTTTGGTTGGGGCATTCAACCCATTTACATTTAAGGTAATTATTGATAAGTATGATCCCATTGCCATTTACTTTTTGCTTTGGGTTTGAGTTTATAAACCTTTTCTGTGTTTCTTGTCTAGAGAAGAGCCTTCAGCATTTGTTGAAGAGCTGGTTTGGTGGTGCTGAATTCTCTCAGCTTATGCTTGTCTGTAAAGCTTTTGATTTCTCCTTCATTTTTGAATGAGATGCTTGCTGAGTACAGTAATCTGCATTGTAGGTTTTTCTCTTTCATCACTTTAAGTATGTCCTGCCAATCCCAGGTGAGCTATGTGTCTCAATCACCTCCCCAGTCCCAGACACTTGGTTTCCTGGGTGTGCCATAGGAGTGCTGTCTCAGGGGTGCCGTGTCTCCTCTGGGGAGCCAATCTCTGACTGTGACCCTCCTGGCAGATATCAACTGTCCAGGTTCCCAGAAAGACTTGGTTAGCAACTGGGAGCCTGATCACAGTTTGGTGGAGGATGCCATCTGTGGGGCCTAAATTACCCTTGCCTTCCAGCTCTGGCTATTGCATGCCTGCCTTTCTGCCTCTGGCAGGGGGATGCCTGGTCCGTTGGTATTCGTTTAGTCCCTTGTTCTGTGAGCGGGCCGGGCTGTGCCTCAGGTTAGAGTTTTGCACGAGAAAATTCTCTCTTTCTTTTTTTTTAAATTTCTCTGGCTATCCCACAGTTTGGGTTGCTATCTCACATTAGCTCTCTTAGATTGTCCTCTGGGCATTCAGGCCTGGTCCTTACTCTAAGCATTCAACCCACCTCTCCCTGTCCAACCCCTGCTTGCTGGTGGTGGATGCGAGCATCTGAGCTACTTCTCCGCTGGGAGTTGCAGTTAGGAGTGTATGGTGTGTGTGTGTGTGTGTGTGTGTGTGTGTGTGTGCGTGTTCCTCCTGGTTATGCTTCCCTCTGAGATTCCAAGACTCCCCACAGACCTGCTGCTGAGAGGGTTTCCTGCTGTTTGGAAACTTCTCCTTCACGACTCCCTCCCCAGGACAGGTCTCTGTTCCTAAATCTTTTGTCTTTCTTTCTGTCTTTTATATTTTGTCCTATCTCCTTTCAAAGAGAATGGGCTGCCTTTCTGGGTGCTGGTGTCCTCCACCAGCGTTCAGAAGTTGTTTTGTGGAAGTTGCTCAGCATTCAAATGATCTTTTGATGAATTAGTGGGGGAGAAAGTGGTCTCCCAGTCCTATTCCTCCACCATCTTCAAAAAATGTTTTCTTGTATACTCACATATATATAGAGAGAAATTCATTAGAATCAGATTTATTTATTAATCAAGCACTCTGAGGGTGCCTAGATCTATTAAGAGTCTTTTACAAACATTAATATTAATTCTTATGATAGGACTATGGGTAGGTACTACTATTAACCCCACTTTAAATATGGAGAAAGTAAAGTGAGGATGAATTCACTAGCTGAAAGACAAACTAGTAATGTCAGAGCTGAGACTTAAACTCAGGGTCTCCAATTCCACAGTCCAAGTTTTCAACCACTATGCTATGTTGTTTTTAAAAGACCTTTCCTTGAAATAAATCAATAAAAATCCCAGGAAAAAGTCTCTGAAGCAATGGAAATTCCATGGGCTATGAAATTTTATGTTTGGTCCATGCATGACTAATCTCTTTCTCTTACAATCCAGAACATTACTTTTATTTTATTTTTAGAGAGAAATGATTTGTTTAGAGTTTACATCAATCATTCACTGCTAGTGTGAAAATACCTGTCTTTCAAAAGTCACAAAATGCAAGGCTGATACAGTCACCACCATGACATTTGTACACCATAGATTCACATGTCTTCTTCAACTGTCATCAGAAGAAATAATAAGCACATAGGAATCTTACATATTCTCTTTTATTCTTTAGTTCATTGATACCATCACTGGTTACAAGAACCCACATATCCTCTCTAAATGCAAAGGATCTAAGAAATGTAATCTTCTGTGTACCCAGAATGAAGTGAGAACAAAAGAATGTCCAATGAAGCCTCCTTCTTTTCATCAAAGAGCTCAGTCACTGTCCCTGTCACATTGCGAATTGGAACACCCTCTTCCCATGAAAAACAAACAAAAACACACCAAGCTAAGACTTGTTTTTCTTTTCTTATTAAGGAACGTCACGTATGGTTGTTCTGATCCTTTCCTGAGTGATGGAGATCAATTTCCATCTCTTTATCAGGTGGCCAGCAAGGATAGCAGAGCGTTGCTTTTAAAAGCCATGAGTGCCAGAGCATATGACTACTTTGGTTATAAGTGATTTCCCGACTTCATTTTATTAAAATGTGTCATTTCTGTATTGAATAGTACACATTTTAAATAGTAAGAACTCCTATTATAAAATACTTACCATAAATGGCTATCATTAAAAAGGCAACAAATAAAAAGTGTTGACAAGAATGTGGAGAAAAGGAAATCCTTGTGAAGTGCTTGTGGGCTTGTAATTGGTGCAACAACTGTGAAAAAGAGTATGAAGTTTCGACAAAGATTAAAAATAGAACTTCCATAGACCCAGTAACTTCCATTCTGGGTATTTAACAGAAGGAAACAACACTAGTTAGAAATAATATATGGACACCAATGTTGATTGCAGCATTATTTACAATATCTAAGATATAAAAGCCACCTATGTTTTCATGGGTAGATGAATGGATAAAGAAAGTGTGGTCAATACATACAATAGAACATTGTTGTTGTTGCTCTTTAGTCGCTAAGCTGTATCCAACTCTTTTATGACCCATGGACTGCAGCCTGCAAGGCTTCTCTGTCCATGGAATTTCCTAGGCAGGAATACTGGAGTGGGTTGCCATGTCCTTCTGCAGGGGATCTTCCTAAGCCAGGGAACAAACCCAAGAATACTGCATTGCAAGGAGATTCTTAACTGCTGAACCACCAAGGAAACCCCTACAATGGAATATTGTTGTTCTTGTTCAGTAGCTCAGGTGTGTCCGACTCTTAGCAACTCCATGGGCTGTAGCATGCCAGACTATCCTGTTCATCGTCTCCTGGAGCTTGCTCAAACTCATGTCCATTGAGTTGGTGATGCCATCCAACCATCTCATCATCTATCATCCCCTTCTCTTCCTGCCTTCAATATTTCCCAGCATCAGGTCTTTTCCAGTGAATCAGCTATTCACATCAGGTGGCCAAAGTACTGGAGCTTCAGCTTCAACATCAGTCCCTCCAGTGAATATTCAGGATTGATTTCCTTTATTGACTGGAAATACCTCCTTGCAGTCCAAGGGACTCTCAAGAGTCTTCTCCAGCATGGCAGTTAAATAGCATCAATTCATCGGCGCTCAGCCTTCTTTATGCTCCAATTCTCACATTCATAATGACTACTGGAAATACCGTAGCTTTGACTAGGTGGACCTTTGTCAACATAGTAATGTCTCTGCTTTTTAATATGCTGTCTATTTTTGTCATAGCTTTTCTTCCAAGGAGCAAGTGTCTTTTAATTTCATGGCTGCAGTCACCATCTACTGTGATTTTGGAGCCCAAGAAAATAAAATCTGTCACTGTGTCCATTGTTTCCCCATCGATTTGCCATGAAATGATGGGACCAGATGTCATGATCTTAGTGTTTTGAATTTTCAGCCAGATTTTTCACTCTCCTCTTTCACATTCATCAAGAGGCTCTTCAGTTCCTCTTTGCTTTCTACCATAAGGGCAGTGTCTTCTACATATCTGAGATTATTGATATTTCTTCTGGAAACCTTGATTCTGGCTTGTGCTTCATCCAGGCTGGCATTTTGTATGATGTACTATGCATATAAGCTAAATAAGCAGGGTGACTATATACAGCCTTGACATACTCATTTCCCAATTTTCAACCAGTCAGTTGTTCCATGTTAGGTTCTAACTGTTGCTTCTTGACTTGTATACAGGTTTTGCAGGAGGCAGGTCAGGTGTTCTTGTATTCCCACCTCTTTAAGAATTTTTGACAGTTTGTTGTGAGCCACACAGTCAAAGGCTTTGGCATAGTCAATAAAGCAGAAGTAGGTGTTTTTCTGGAATTCTTTTGGTTCTTCTAGGATCCAGTGGATGTTGGAAATTTGATCTCTGGCTCTTTCTCTTTTCTAAATCCAGCTTCAACATCTGAAAGTTCTCAGTTCTTGTACTGTTGAAGCCTCCCTTAGAGAATTTTGAGCATTACTTTGCTAGCATGTAAAATGAGTTCAATTTTGTGGTAGTTTGGACATTCTTTGGCATTGCCCTTCTTTGGGATTGGAATGAAAACTGACCTTTTCCAGTCCTGTGACCACTGTTGAATTTTCCAAATTTGCTGGCATATTGAGTGTAGCATTTCACAGCATCATCTTTTAGGATTTGAAATAGCTCAGCTGGAATTCCATCACCTCCACTAGCTTTGTTAGTAGTGATGTTTCCTAAGGCCCACTTGACTTTTCACTCCAAGCTGCCTGGCTCTAGGTAAGAGATCATGCCATTGTGGTGGTTATCTGGGTCATTAAGTTCTTTTTTTTTTTTTGTATAATTCTTCTGTTTCTTGCCACCTCTTCTTAATATCTTCTGCTTCTGCTAGGTCCACACAATTTCTGTCCTTTATTGTGCCCATCTTTGCATGAAATGTTCCCTTGGTATCCCTAATTTTCTTGAAGAGATCTAAGTCTTTACCATTCTATCATTTTCATCTATTTCTTTGCATTGTTTACTGCAGAAGGCTTTCTTATCTCTTCTTGCTATTCTTTGGAACTCTGCATTCAAGTGGGTATATCTTTCCTGTTTTCCTTTGCCTTTCATTTCCCTGCTTTTCTCAGATATTTGTAAGGCCTCCTCAGACAACCATTTTGCCATTTTGCATTTTTTCCCCCCTTGGGAATGAATTTGATAACCACCTCCTGTACAGTGTTATGAACCTCCCTCCATATTTCATTAGGCAGTCTGTCCATCAGATCTAATCCATTGAATCTATTTGTTACTGCCACCATATTATTGTAAGGGATTTGAGTTAGGTCATACCTGAATGGCCTAGTCATTTTCCCTACTTTCTTCAACTTATGTCTGAATTTGACAATAAAGAGTTCATGATCTGAGGGACAGTCAGTTTCCAGTCTTGTTTTTGCTGACTGTATAGAGCTTCTCCATCTTCAGCTGCAAAGAATAGAATCAGTCTCATTTTGGTACTGACCATCTGGGGATATCCATGTGTAGAGTTGTATCTTGTATTGTTGGAAGAGGGTGTTTGCTATGACTAGTGTGTTCTTTTGGCAAAGCTCTGTTAGCCTTTGCTCTGCTTCATTTTTTACTCCAAGGCCAAACTTGCCTATTACTCCAGGTATCTTTTGACTTCCTACTTTTGCATTCCAGTCTCCTATAATTAAAAGGACTTTTTTTTTTGGTTGCTAGTTCTAGAAGGTCTTGTAGGTCTTCATAGAACTGTTTAACTTCAGTTTCTTTGCCATTAGTGGTTGGGCATAGACTTAGATTACTATGATATTGAGTGGTTTGCCTTGGAAGTAAACAGTTTATTCTGTCTTTTTGAGATTGCACCCAAGTACTGCATTTCAGACTCTCTTGTTGACTAGGAGGGTTACTCCATTTCTTCTAAAGGAGTCTTGCCCTCAGTAGTAGATGCAATGATCATCTGAATTAAATTAGCCCAATCTGGTCCATTTTAGTTCAGTTCAGTTCACTCAGTTGCGTCCAAGTCTTTGTGAGCCCAGGGACTGCAGCACAACAGGGTTCCCTGTCCATCACTAACTCCTGGAACTTGCTCAAACTCAAGTTCACTGATTCCTAAAATGTCGATGTTCACTCTTGCCTCTCTTGTTTGACTACTTCCATTACCTTGATTTATGGATCTAACATTCCAGGTTCCTATGCAATATTGTTCTTTACAGCATCAGACTTTATTTTCACCATCAGACACATGCACTAGATGTTGTTTCTGCCTTGGCTTAACCTCTTCATTCCTTCTGATGCTATTTCTCTGCTGTTTTCCAGTAGCATGTTGGGCCAATACTGACCTGGGGAATTCCTCTTTAAATGTCATTTCCTTTTGCTTTTCATACTATTCATGCAGTTCTCAAGGCAGGAATGCTGAAGTGCTTCGCCATCCCCTTCTTCAGTGTACCACGTTTTGTCAGAATGCTTTACCATGACCCGTCTGTCTTGTGTGACCCTACATCGCATGGCTCATAGCTTCACTGAGTTAGTCATGGCTGTGATCCATGTGATAAGTTTGGTTAGTTTTCTGTGATTGTGCTTTTCATTCTGTCTGCCCTCTGATGGATGATGATAAGAGGCTTGTGGAAGCTTCTTGATGGGAGGGACTGGCTCTGGGAAAATCTAGATCTTGCCCTAGTGGGCAAGTCAATGCTCAGTAAGTCTTTAATCCAATTATCTGCTGATGAATGGGGCTGTGTTCCCCTCCCTGTAGTTTGGCCTGAGTCCAAACTATGGTAGATGTAATGGTGACCTCCTTCAAAAGGACAATGGAATATTACTAATCCATAAAAAATGGAAATCTTGATATTTTCAGCAATGGGAATGAATCTCAAGAGTATTATGCTAAGTGAAATAGGCAGACAAAGGAAGACAAATACTGCATACTCTCACTTATATGTGCAATCTATAAAAAAAAAAAAACAGCAACAGATTCATGTATGCAGAAAGCAAAGAGGTTGCCCTTAAGGGAAAGGATGTTGGGTGTGGGCAAAATAGGTGAAGTTACAAGCCTCCATATATATGATAAAGAAGTCATGGTGATGTAATATACAATATAAAGAATATGGTTTATAATAATGTTTATAATATAATAATAACTTTGTATAGGTTTCCCTGGTGGCTCAGCTAGTAAAGAATCCACCTGCAATGCAAGAGACCTGGGTCACTCCCTGGGTTGCAAAGATCCCCTGGAGAAGGGAAAGGCTACCTACTCTGGTATCCTGGCCTGGAGAATCCCATGGACTATATAGAGTCAGACACAACTGAGCGAATTTCACTTCACTTTTGTATCAGAATGAAGAGTTACTAGACTTATACAGGTGATCATTGCATAATATATGCAAATATCAAATCATTATGTAGTATGCCTGACATTAACATAGTATTATTGTCAACTATATTTCAGTAAAAGACAAAAAAAATTAAATAAAAATATATTTTATATATAATAATAGTTTTAAGAGCAAAAAGCTTGAGAGCATCTCCCCTAAATAAGACGGGGGGGGGGGG
>NW_011494788.1:1681937-1688049 GCF_000754665.1 Bison bison bison
AAAAAAAAGGGGGGGGGGGGGGGGCTCATAAACTATACGAATTTGATGTTTTTGCAGCCAAAAAGCTACCTCAACAACATGACCAAGATATCACTTAGTAATGCATAGATGCCTAAGTAAGGGTTTGAATAGATAATATATGGTTAAAATATCATGAACATGCGACATATTAAGTATAGAGAAATCTAGTCAATAGCTAAAATAATTCTTTCAGTGATTAGTAAATCTGCTTAACTAAATCTAAATTGAAAGGTACCAACGATAATTCCCACTTTTGTTATAATCATGAAGAGGATATCCCAATTATTCTTGCTGCTTCTACTGCTCAGTCACATCAGTCATGTCCGACTCTGTGCAACCCCATAGACAGCAGCCCACCAGGCTCCCCCGTCCCTCGGATTTTCCAGGCAAGAGTACTGGAGTGGGGTGCCATTGCCTTCTCCACAATTATACTTAAATCAGTACCAAAGTACTGGTAGTCCCAGAACATTTTCCTTGTTTTGCTGGCCTAGATAATATTGAGTGATTTCATAAGTGATGATTTCACTTATGAGAGATAAGAAGTAAAGGCTGAGTTGGCTTATCTCATCCTCACTCCTCTCTATTCTCTCACACCTGCCCTTTCTAACTCTCCCAAGCCTTGCCCACTTCCTGGTCTACAAATCTATCAGATCAGATCAGATCAGTCGCTCAGTCATGTCCGACTCTTTGGAATATATAATATTATTCCTGTTTTCAACACAATGCAATTCTCTGTAATGAAATCAACACCCTCAAAATCTGTTTCTATACTCAAATCAGAGAAAGTTTAATTTAAAAATATTACTTCAGAGATGCTTAGGTTTTTATCTTTAGTCAACCAGTAGAGTATTCTGGGAACTAGAAAGGAAATAAAAGAGATTTTAAAAGATCACCCTTAGAAAGATCAGATGAATCTGATGAAAAAGTAGGAAATGATAAATTTCTGGGAAGAATATCTATTGAGATTTTTTTCTCCTTAGTTATCTTAAGATGAGAAAAAATTCTGAAGGGTGAATAAAGTTATATAGTGAAAATGGTACTCAAATCAGGAAAATAGTCAAAGATCATACACTTCTTTTAAGTTGTGAACCTACGAGATTGCTTGAAGAAGTTACTTTGAAATAGTAATAATCAATTGGATTCACCTTTAAGGGGAAAAGTATTCTTTAAGGTATTTGTAAGGTTGGTGTTAGAAGAAAAAAGGTCAGTGGTTAACAGAATTATGAAACTAGTGTTACATATTATCCCATGTTTTAATATAAGGGAAGACATTTTGTTTGGCCTCTTTTGATACAAAAAAAAACAAAAAAACAAAAAAAACTTTGATTCCCCCTGGTGCTGGTTTTTCTTTTTGAAAGGATACTACCTAGTGAAATTCTTAAATTTCTTTTTCCTCACCTTATTCTTTGAAATGTTCTTTATAGGTTAAAAATGATCCTCTAATATTCTAAAGCTGTTATTTTAAGCATCCCAATTATGATTGTAATCTGTAGTTTTATTACAATAAAATTTAATGACTAAAGAAGGGGACTCCCAAATTTGTAAAGTTTAAGATGCTGGAAAGAGCCTTAGTTTGCTAACACTTTTTGAAAACTCATTTTATTATATTACTGCTATTATATAATTCTAGGGAAAATCCAAATCCCAGGTTTGGACTTTCTGCCAGCAATGCAGGAAACCCCAGTTCGATTCCTGGGTTGGGAAGATCCCCTGGAAAAAGATAGGCTACCCACTGCAGTATTCTTGGGTTTCTCTGGTGGCTCAGTGGGTAAAGAATCTGCTTGCAATGTGAGAGACCTGGGTTCGATCCCTAGGTTGCCTATGGACCCTGCCTTATGAAAAAGTTTAGGGCCTCCCTAGTAGCTCAGTGGGTAAAGCAATTGCAGCTCAGTCTGCCTGCAATGCAGGAGACCTGGGTTCAATCCCTGATTCAGGAAGATCCCCTGGAGAAAGAAATGGCAACCCACTCCTGTATCCTTGCCTGGAAAGTTCCATGGACAGAAGAGCCTGGCGGGCTATAGTCCAGGGAGACACAAAGAGCTGGAGACGACTGAGTGACTAACACACACACACACACACACACACACACACACACAGGGAAAATCCAAAATTTAGGGAAGTTTTTGGGATTAAACTTTATTTAAAATTCTGGGAAAATATATTACATATAGTCAGAAATTTTAATCCTTTCAATAAGACGATGTTAGTAAGTGCTCTCACGTTTAAGCTATTCTAAACATCATACTGAGAGAAGGCAATGGCACCCCACTCCAGTACTCTTGCCTGGAAAATCCCATGGACAGAGGAGACTGGTAGGCTGCAGTCCATGGGGTCGCTAGGAGTCGGACACGACTGAGCGACTTCACTTTCACATTTCACTTTCATGCATTGGAGAAGGAAATGGCAACCCACTCCAGTGTTCTTGCCTGGAGAATCCCAGGGACGGGGGAGCCTGGTGGGCTGTCGTCTATGGGGTTGCACAGAGTCGGACACGACTGAAGCTTTGCAGCAGCAGCAAACATCATACTGAATTCAATTCTAAGGACCTGTCTAAGACATTTTCATTAAGTGGGACTAGAGTAGATTCCAAATTTGTATTTAGAAGAGAATTTGACATAAATGACCCACAAATTCACTTTAAGAGGAAATAATGGCAGATATAGGGCAGTGATTCTCTGAAGGAGAGCAATATATCTGTAGCATTTGAGAGGTTTTCAAGCTATGCTCACCCTGGCTTCTACCATTCTGTGGCAGATAGACTCTAGGGTGGTCACCCACCTGACATTCATGCCTTTGTGTAAAATCCTTCCTTTGAGTGTGGGTGAAACCTGGGATTTGAGTTTGACCAATGACAGAAGTGTTTGTATTTCACTTCCGTGATTATTGTACACTATATAAGACTCTATTTTGCTAGCCAACTGGCTCCATGCACTCCTGCTATCCTAGAAGTAGTAAGCAATCATGTTGGGAGGACCACAGGGCAAGGAATGGACAGTGATGTGTAGGTGCTGGCTAGCAAGAAGCCTAGGCTCTTAGCCGTCAAGGAAATATATTCTACAACCCACTTAGTCTTCTTGAAAGCTTATACTTTTGGAGTCAGGACTCCAGATAAGAACAGAACCCAGAGGATACCTTGATTGTAGCCGTGTGAGATCCTTGGCTGAGGACCCACTAACCTATTCTTGTACCCCTGATCCAGGGAAACTTTGATGTAATGAGTGTGCTGTTTTAATCCTTTAACTTTGAGGTAGTTTGTTACTTCACATTAGATTACTAATATATATATGTATGTGTATATATATATATATATATACACATATACATATATATACATCCCCATCTTATATTTCTCAGTGAAAATTTGGTTACAGTGCTTGAAGATTTTTTATTTAAAAACACCCACTAGATTCTTATTATAAAAAAGTAATGCTTCATATATCATTCAAAAACTTGTAAAATGATTGCCCCTTCCTCATGAATAGACAGTGAGGCTACAGCGGATTTTAATACATTATGCTTCCCTAAAGCACTTTATTATCATATCAAATTCCTATATTTTTGCTACCAGAATTTTTTGTATCTCCCAATGCAATATATTGCTCTAGGGATTTGAGATCACATTTAGACAGAGAAAGAGGAGAGAGAATCAAAATAAGGAATGAACTTTGGCTAATGAGATTAAGACATCATAAAATGTATAAAACTTGTACATAAAATTTATACTGTTCAATCTGGATCAACTGAACTGTATGGGAGGCAGTGAAGTGAAAGTTGTTCATTCATGTCCGACTGTTTGCGGCCCCATGGACTTTAGCCACCAGGCTCCTCTGTCTGTGGAATTCTCCAGGCAAGAATCCTGGAGTCGCTTGCCATTTCCTTCTCCAGGAGATCTTCCTGACCCAGGGATTGAACCCAGGCATCCTGCATTGCAGGCAGATTCTTTACCATCTGAGCCACCAGGGAAGCCCATATGAGTGGGAATACAAGTATATATTCAGTATGTGTACTGTTGTCATTAAGAAAAAAAAAGAAAATAATTCCTGTCAATTAAGGAGTTTATTTCAAAGGGAGTATATTTCCTTTTGGAAATTAGTAACTTTGATTAGGAATCAGGATGCTATAAATTTTATTCTTCCGTGAAAACAGAATTTGGTATGCACAACTGCCATAAAAGAGGAATCAGATTGCTCTAAAACTAGTGATAAATATTCATGAGAATAATCTAGACAGATAAGAAAATAACTAGCTTTATATGTAAGCTTATTTACCCCTTTATTTTAGAAGGGATTATTTTAGTAATGTGTTTAGAATAGTTAAAATATCTTGAACCAGAGTTGAAGAAAGAAAACACAAAGTTAGTAAGTATTAGAATTGAGGACTGTGTTGAATCTCCCTTGAGCTGTGAAGGTAATCCAGACCCTCAAACAATGCAACTCTTTCACAGGAGGCCGGATGTTCTGTCAACAGCCTCTTTTTAGTTTCAAGTTTTAACAAATATGGAATTTAATAATTCTTGTTTAATCATGCAGTTGAATTTCTTTTCTTTTCATCTTCCAAACTTTGTAACTAAGGCTCCTTAAAGTTCACCTCCAGGTTCAGTCCATGACTCCTGGTTAATGCAAGAAAGACTTGAGCAATACTTCAAGGCCACGAGATGCATGGGCTTATCTACGGTGGTTTTTTGGCTTCATGCCCTAATTTCAGGCTACTTTGGATAGTTATAGCTCTGTATTTACTAGGTTGATAATCTTATGGACTTTCTTAACCTTTCCAGCTATATTTTTCTGCTCTCCAAAATGGAGATGATAATGACTCCTACGTCATAGTAACGCTCTGAGAATTAAACGAGACACTCCATATAAAGTACATAGAACAAATATACTCTACAGTGTCAATAAAGTCGGTAATGATGTGTTTTTTCCGCCAACAACTAGGTTTTTTTGTTACCTTTTCCTAGGGCCAAACATGCTTCTCAATTCAACCTTTTTCTGCTTTGGTTCCCTGGCTGTATGTTTCATTTGGTTGAACATCCTGTCCCCTAACATTGTGCTAGTGAGTCTTCCTAGATGGTCTGCCCTTCCTTTAATTCCCTAAGGTTGTATTCATTTTCAGTCCCTTGCCATGGGTCCTTGGATATGTCTCTGCCATTCTCTGTACATATATTTTAGCCTCAATATTGTCCCTATTTGACTTTAGTGTAGCAGACAATTTATTAGATTGGATGTCAAGTATCCTGAGTTGTAATGCTGTCTAACCCACTGATTCCAAATAGGAAAAGGAGTACGTTAAGGCTGTATATTGTCACACTGCTTATTTAACTTATATGCAGAGTACATCATGAGAAACGCTGGGCTGGAAGAAGCACAAGCTGGAATCAAGATTGCTGGGAGAAATATCAATAACCTCAGATATGCATATGACACCACCCTTATGGCAGAAAGTGAAGAGGAACTCAAAAGCCTCTTGATGAAAGCGAAAGTGGAGAGTGAAAAAGTTGGCTTAAAGCTCTTCAGAAAACAAAGATCATAGCATCTGGTCCCATCACTTCATGGGAAATAGATGGGGAAAGAGTGGAAACAGTGTCAGACTTTATTTTTTTGGGCTCCAAAATCACTGCAGATGGTGATTGCAGCCATGAAATTAAAAGACTCTTACTCCTTGGAAGAAAATTTATGACCAACCTAGATAGTGTATTGAAAAGCAGAGACATTACTTTGCCAACAAAGGTCTGTCTAGTCAAGGCTATGGTTTTTCCAGTGGTCATGTATGGATGTGAGAGTTGGACTGTGAAGAAAGCTGAGCACCGAAGAATTGATGCTTTTGAACTGTGGTGCTGGAAAAGACTCTTGAGAGTCCCTTGGACTGCAAGGAGATCCAATCAGTCCATTCTGAAGGAGACCAGCCCTGAGTGTTCTTTGGAGGGAATGATGCTGAAGCTGAAACTCCAGTACTTTGGCCACCTCATGCAAAGAGTTGACTCATTGGAAAAGACTCTGATGCTGGGAGAGATTGGGGGCAGGAGGAGAAGGGGACGACAGAGGATGAGATGGCTGGATGGCATCACTGACTCGATGGACGTGAGTCTGAGTGA
>NW_011494788.1:1688149-1689664 GCF_000754665.1 Bison bison bison
ACTTTCACTTTTCACTTTCATGCATTGGAGAAGGAAATGTCAACCCACTCCAGTGTTCTTGCCTGGAGAATCCCAGGGACGGGGAAGCTTGGTGGGCTGCCATCTATGTCGTTGCACAGAGTCAGACATGACTGAAGCGTCTTAGCAGCAGCAGCATGCCACTAATAAATGGCATATTTTTAAATGATTGATTCTCAATCTTGACTAGATATTAGAACTGCCTATTGTTGTTGTTTGTTTTTGTTTAGTCACTCAGTCATGTCTGACTCTTTGTTAACCCATGGACTATAGCCCATCAGGCTCCTCTCTCCATTGGACTTCCCAGGCAACAATACTAAAGTGGTTTGCCATATCCTTCGCCAGGGACTCTTCCCAACCCAGGGATCAAACCCGAGTCTCCTGCATTGACAGGCAGATTCTTTACTGCTGAGCCACCAGGGAAGCCCAAATGAAAGTAATTAATGGTTAATATGAGGATGAGCCCCAAGCCCAGAATGGTGATCATTCTAGGCAAACAGAGCCAGAAATGCAGTTGGTTTAACATTCATAAATCAAGCAGTATACTATACCCTGTTTATAAAATGAGGGAGAAAATTAAATGATCATCTCAATAGACGCAGTAAAAGTATTTTTTAAGATTCAAAGCTCATTTTGAATAAAAGTCTTAGTGGCCAAAGATAAGAAGGGGACATCTCTGATCTGATCAAAGGAACTATAGTGAGCTGAGTTGGGGCCCCAGAGATATTTACACCCTAACCCCAGCCTGTGACTGTGTTATCTCATATGGAAAGGGGACTTCACAGGTGTGGTTAATGACCTTGAGATGGGAAGATGGTCCTCTATTATGCACGTGAGCCAATATAACCCAAGGATCCCTATTGAGGGAGGCTTGAGAGGAAGAGTGGCTGCAGATGCAGAGCTGGGATGGTGTCAGAGACTGGAAGGTGCTGCTCCTGGGAGTGAATAGATTTTGCTAAATATTAAAAATATAGCAGTCATTAACCCAGAAATTATGGTTAGTAACTTTGGAGTGTGCCTAAGCTTATAAGCGTTTTGTTTTGTTGTTCATTTTTAAACATACCTATGAGAGATACCGGAGAAGGCAATGGCGCCCCACTCAAGTACTCTTGCCTGGAAAATCCCATGGACAGAGGAACCTGGTAGGCTGCAGTCCATGGGGTCACTGAGAGTCGGACATGATTGAACGACTTCATTTTCACTTTTTACTTTCATGCATTGGAGAAGGAAATGGCAACCCACTCCAGTGTTTTTGCCTGGAGAATCCCAGGGATGGGGGAGCCTGGTGGGCTGCAGTCTGTGGGGTCGCACAGAGTCGGACAGGACTGAAGCAACTTAGCAGCAGCAGCAGCAGCATGAGAGATAGATTCATAGCCAGGATTAAAAACTACTTCTTCATTCATTTAAAATTTACTCAGCCAACTTTCATTGAAATCATAAAGCTAGTAGGACTTGAATGTACAATACCTAATACCACACCATCCCTACCTTCATCCT
>NW_011494788.1:1689764-1690555 GCF_000754665.1 Bison bison bison
ATGTCCAGTTTTAACTGTTGCTTCCTAACCTGCATACAAATTTCTCAAGAGGCAGATCAGGTGGTCTGGTATTCCTATCTCTTTCAGAATTTTCCACAGTTTATTGTGATCCACACAGTCAAAGGCTTTGGCATAGTCAAATGCTGCTTGGCCTTAAAAATAGCATGTTTACTATTATGAAACAGCTGATCTCTGTTCCTTGTCCCAGGAATGCCTATGAAATATTTTTAGTGTAAAACAGCATCATTCCATTAGTCTTTTGTGTATTCCCTTCGTTTTTAGGTGTTTACTTTCTAATAAGTGTCTTTGGTATAATATAAGTTTCAACATAGAGTGAAATTTTCATTCACTTAATATGTGACTACGTCAATTCCCTTTATTTGCGTATATACTGAAATGCAGTGATCTTTGATTTCATAAAACCAGGTTTCACAAGATTTTTTTGCCAAAGAGAATAATAAATGTATATTGCCTGATTGTGTCATACTCATAGATATACATAATCGAGGTAATGATAATAACCTATTCAAGAGAAACAGCCCTATAAACTTCAAAATAGCCAGATACTTAAGTCCCTTGTTATCACTTGATGAACCAAAGTTCCCTTTAGTTAATTTAGTTAATAAAAATTGTGTAAGCCTGAATGAAGCAGCTTAGCAGAACAGCAATACTGACAAGACATCATCTTACACCATTAGCTAACACGGGCATGAAGGCAGTGACCATCTACAGTGTGTGAAATGCCACAGGAAGTCATCAACAGGGGAGGGGAGTTATGTCAGTCCAATTTC
>NW_011494788.1:1690655-1691675 GCF_000754665.1 Bison bison bison
CCCACTCCAGTGTTTTTGCCTGGAGAATCCCAGGGATGGGGGAGCCTGGTGGGCTGCAGTCTATGGGGTCGCACAGAGTCGGACAGTACTGAAGCAACTTAGCAGCAGCAGCAGCAGCATGAGAGATACTGATTCATAGCCAGGATTAAAAACTACTTCTTCATTCATTTAAAATTTACTCAGCCAACTTTCATTGAAATCATAAAGCTAGTAGGACTTGAATGTACAATACCTAATACCACACCATCCCTACCTTCATCCTGCCTAGAGAGATAACAAGTTGGGGCTTTGTCTATTTTCTAGTAAAATTTTTGGCATATCAGTTCAGTTCAGTCACTCAGTCGTGTCTGACTCTTTGGGACCCCATGAATCCCAGCACGCCAGGCCTCTCTGTCCATCACCAACTCCAGGAGTCACTCAGACTCATGTCCATCGAGTCACTGATGCCATCCAGCCATCTCATCCTCTGTCATCCCCTTCTCCTCCTGCCCCCAATCCCTCCCAGCATCAGAGTCTTTTCCAATGAGTCAACTCTTCACATGAGGTGGCCAAAGTACGGGAGTTTCAGTTTTAACATCATTCCTTCCAAAGAAATCCCAGGGCTGATCTCCTTCAGAATGGAATGGTTGGATCTCCTTGCAGTCCAAGGGACTCTCAAGAGTCTTCTCCAACACCACAGTTCAAAAGCATCAATTCTTCGGCACTCAGCTTTCTTCACAGTCCAACTCTCACATCCATGCATGACCACTGGAAAAACCATAGCCTTGACTAGACGAACCTTAGTGGGCAAAGTAATGTCTTTGCTTTTGAATATGCTATCTAGGTTGGTCATAACTTCCTTCCAAGGAGTAAGCGTCTTTCAATTTCATGGCTGCAGTCACCATCTGCAGAGATTTTGGAGCCCCAAAAATAAAGTCTGATACAGTTTCCACTCTTTCCCCATCTATTTCCCATGAAGTGATGGGACCAGATGCCATGATCTTCATTTTCTGAATGTTGAGTTTTAAGCCAACTTTTTCA
>NW_011494788.1:1691775-1694066 GCF_000754665.1 Bison bison bison
TATATACTGAAATGCAGTGATCTTTGATTTCATAAAACCATGTTTCACAAGATTTTTTTGCCAAAGAGAATAATAAATGTATATTGCCTGATTGTGTCATACTCATAGATATACATAATCGAGGTAATGATAATAACCTATTCAAGAGAAACAGCCCTATAAACTTCAAAATAGCCAGATACTTAAGTCCCTTGTTATCACTTGATGAACCAAAGTTCCCTTTAGTTAATTTAGTTAATAAAAATTGTGTAAGCCTGAATGAAGCAGCTTAGCAGAACAGCAATACTGACAAGACATCATCTTACACCATTAGCTAACACGGGCATGAAGGCAGTGACCATCTACAGTGTGTGAAATGCCACAGGAAGTCATCAACAGGGGAGGGGAGTTATGTCAGTCCAATTTCTTCAAGAACACTATGTGGGGTTTCAGCTTCCTCCTGCAGCAGATCAGCCTGCTCAGTTGCTTTAAGGACATTCTTGGGTATTTCCTGAACTTCTCCTCCCAAAAGAAACTCATCCAAAACAAAATAAGCCTTCTCAAAATTAAAAATGGTATCAGATTCGCACACACTGCCAAAATACTTGTCAAGTAATTCCACATAACGATGAACTATTTCCAGGGTAATTAGTTCATTATCCTGATCCTCAATAGCACAGCAAAAATACAGACTGGCATATTTTTGTAAACAATCTTCAGATCTCGCCGCTCAAGAAAGCTGCACATTTTAGGTTTCCATGCTAAAACGGTTTGAAGAAGTTCTCTTGTGATCTTTTTCTTCTCTTTGTCTGATAATGGGACACATCACCTCTGTAGTGGAAGCTTTCCCTGACGACTAAAGAGCAACATAAACTGCATGGCAGCCGCGGGTCACGGGCGGGGCATGGCTTGGCCGCAGCGGCGGCGGCGACTGAGGGGCAGCCCCTGTCGCTGAGCTGAGGAAGAGAAGCTGTCTTGCTGTCACTTTATAGATTATTTTGCGGAAATACAGAGTTCTTAACGTCTCTTGTATTTTTAGATTACTGTGTTTCTAAGTCTTTAGGAAAGACCTTTATACTGTTGGCTGCTGCTGCTGCTGCTACTAAGTCGCTTCAGTCATGTCCGACTCCTGCAACCCCATAGACGGCAACCTACCAGGCTCCGCAGTCCCTGGGATTCTCCAGGCAAGAACACTGGAGTGGGTTGCCATTTCCTTCTCCAATGCATGAAAGTGAAAAGGGAAAGTGAAGTCGCTCAGTCATGTCCAACCCTCAGCGACCCCATGGATTTCAGGCTACCAGGCTCCTCTGTCCATGGGATTTTCCAGGCAAGAGTACTGGAGTGGGCTGCCATTGCCTTCTGTGTGTACTGTTGGAGAAGTCAGCTATTAGAATGCTTGGTGCTCCCGTTGCTATGTCTGAAGGAATAGCCGTTAACCAACTGAATGTACAATGAATAAGTTGGTATGTTAAATATGTGACCATAATACTTCTGTGCTGATTGACTAGATAAGAATAGGCACGTGACTCAAGGGGTTCCCTGTCATAATCCATTCTTGGTCAATTAGTTTCATTCTCTAAGGAATTTGAGTTAAAGAATATTGGGTAAATATTTACAGCTGAAATGTAGAGATCATTACATAAAGCGGAGTTGGTGGTTCAGAACATGTTTAAAAATCATTTGACTATTTATGGATCATGCCATGTCCAAGTGACTAGAACTCCCCACTCCTTAGCTTATATCATTTGCTTTATTCCTTTAAAGTAGATTTCTGACCCCCATATACATTTGTTTGCATTCCATGAAGTGGAGGACATCTGAGGTGGCTGGGCTGCCATCTGCAGCCTTTAGAAATTAAAGAAGAAGTGGTTAAAACATTGGTATTTGGGCTGGCTTTCTGGACATTCACCTGAACACCAGAAGAAAGAAAAAGGCAGCTGCCAGGAAAATACATTAAAATGAAATGAGCTTAACTTTGTATTAAAAATATATTGGCTATTTTTGCTTTTGGTAAGACCAAAAGCAGTTATCCACTTTATCAGAGAATTAAAAACCCTTCAGGTGAAGTTCTGACTGTTGGTACCTTCAGTTCAGTTCAGTCGCTCAGTGGTGTCCTACTCTTTTCGACCCCATGAATTGCAGCACGCCAGGCCTCCCTGTCCATCACCAACTCCAGGAGTTCACTCAGACTCACGTCCATCGAGTCTGTGATGCCATCCAGCCATCTCATCCTCTGTCATCCCCTTCTCCTCCTGCCCCCAATCCCTCCCAGCATCAGAGTCTTTTCCAATGAGTCAACTCTTCACATGAGG
>NW_011494788.1:1694247-1703581 GCF_000754665.1 Bison bison bison
AGGTTTTTTAGTTCCTCTTCACTTTCTGCCATAAGGGTGGTGTCATCTGCATATCTGAGGTTATTGATATTTCTCCCAGCAATCTTGATTCCAGCTTGTGCTTCTTCCAGCCCAGCATTTCTCATGATGTACTCTGCATATGTTAAATAAACAGGGTGACAATATACAGCCTTGATGAACTCCTTTTTCTATTTGGAACCAGTCTGTTGTTCCATGTCCAGTTCTCACTGTTGTCTCCTGACCTGCATACAAATTTCTCAAGAGGCAGATCAGGTGGTCTGGTATTCCCATCTCTTTCAGAATTTCCCACAGTTTATTGTGATCCACTTAGTCCAAGGTTTTGGCATAGTCAATAAAGCAGAAATAGATGTTTTTCTGGAAATCTCTTATTTTTTCCATGATCCAGCGGATGTTGGCAATTTGATCTCTGGTTCCTCTGCCTTTTCTAAAACTAGCATGCACATCTGGAAGTTCACGGTTCACATATTGCTGAAGCCTGGCTTGGAGAATTTTGAGCATTACTTTACTATCAGGTGAGATGAGTGCAATTGTGCAGTAGTTTGAGCATTCTTTGGCATTGCCTTTCTTTGGGATTAGAATGAAAACTGACCTTTTCCAGTCCCGTGGTCACTGCTGAGTTTTCCAAAGTTGCTGGCATATTGAGTGCAACACCTTCACAACATCACCTTTCAGGGTTTGAAATAGCTCAACTGGAATTCCATCACCTCCACTAGCTTTGTTCGCAGTAATGCTTTCTAAGGCCCACTTGACTTCACATTCCAGGATATCTGGCTCTAGGTGAGTGATCACAGCATCGTGATTATCTGGGTCATGAAGATCTTTTTTGTACAGTTCTTCTGTGTATTCTTGCCACATCTTTTTAGTATCTTCTTAGGTCCATACCATTTCTGTGCTTCTTCAAGCCCATCTTTGCATGAAATTTCCCTTTGTATCTCTAA
Source organism: Bison bison bison (assembly GCF_000754665.1). Classification (NCBI taxonomy): domain Eukaryota; kingdom Metazoa; phylum Chordata; class Mammalia; order Artiodactyla; family Bovidae; genus Bison; species Bison bison. Next base: position 1,695,207 of record NW_011494788.1, read on the forward strand.
TTTTCTTGAAGAGATCTCTAGTCTTTCCCATTCTGTTGTTTTCCTCTATTTCTTTGCATTGATCGCTGAGGAAGGCTTTCTTATCTCTTCTTGCTATTCTTTGGAACTCTGCATTCAGATGCTTATATCTTTCCTTTTCTCCTTTGCTTTCACTTCTCTTCTTTTCACAGCTATTTGTAAGGCCTCCCCAGACAACCATTTTGCTTTTTTGCATTTCTTTTCCATGGGAATGGTCTTGATCCCTGTCTCCTGTACAATGTCACCAACCTCATTCCATAGTTCATCAGGCACTCTATCTATCAGATATAGTCCCTTAAATCTATTTCTCACTTCCACTGTATAATCATAAGGGATTTGATTTAGGTCATACCTGAATGGTCTAGTGGATTTCCCTACTTTCTTCAATTTCAGTCTGAATTTGGCAATAAGGGGTTCATGATCTGAGCCACAGTCAGCTCCCAGTCTTGTTTTTGCTGACTGTATAGAGCTTCTCCATCTTGGCTGCAAAGAATATAATCAGTCTGATTTCGGTGTTGACCATCTGGTGATGTCCATGTGTAGAGTCTTTTCTTGTATTGTTGGAAGAGGGTGTTTGCTATGACCCGTGCATTCTCTTGGCAAAACTCTATTGGTCTTTGCCCTGCTTTATTCCGAATTCCAAGGCCAAATTTCCCCGTTACTCCAGGTGTTTCTTGACTTCCTACTTTTGTGTTCCAGTCCCCTATAATGAAAAGGACATCTTTTTTGGGTGTTAGTTCTAAAAGGTCTTGTAGGTCTTCATAGAACCATTCAACCTCAGCTTCTTCAGTGTTACTGGTTGGGGCATAGACTTGGATTACTGTGTTATTGAATGGTTTGCCTTGGAAACGAACAGAGATCATTCTGTCATTTTTGAGATTGCATCCAAGTACTGCATTTCAAACTCTTTTGTTGATCATGATGGCTACTCCATTTCTTCTGAGGGATTCCTGCCCACAGTAGTAGATATAATGGTCATCTGAGTTAAATTCACCTATTCCAGTCCATTTGAGTTCACTGATTCCTAGAATGTCGATGTTCAATCTTGCCATCTCTTGTTTGACCACTTCCAATTTGCCTTGATTCATGGACCTGACATTCCAGGTTCCTAGGCAATATTGCTCTTTACAGCATTGGACCTTGCTTCTATCACCAGTCACATCCACAGCTGGGTATTCTTTTTGCTTTAGCTCCATCCCTTCATTCTTTCTGGAGTTTTTCTCCACTGCTCTCCAGTAGCATATTGGGCACCTACTGACCTGGGGAGTTCCTCTTTCAGTATCTTATCATTTTGCCTTTTCATACTGTTCATGTGGTACTCAAGGCAGGAATACTGAAGTGGTTTGCCATTCCCTTCTCCAGTGGACCACATTCTGTCAGACCTATCCACCATGACCCGCCTGTCTTGGGTGGCCCCACAGGCATGGCTTAATTTCATTGAGTTAGACAAGGCTGTGGTCCTAGTGTGATTAGACTGACTAGTTTTCTCTGAGTATGGTTTCAGTGTGTCTGCCCTCTGATGCCCTCTTGCAACACGTACCATCTTACTTGGGTTTCTCTTACCTTGGACGTGGGGTATCTCTTCACGGCTGCTCCAGCAAAGTGCAGCCACTGCTCCTTACCTTGGACGAGGAGTATCTCCTCACCACTGCCCCTTCTGACCTTGAACGTGGAATAGCTCCTCTAGGCCCTCCTGTGCCCACACAGCCACTGCTCCTTGGAGGTGGGGTTGCTCCTCCTGGCCTCGGCCCCTGGCCTCGGGTGTGGGGTACGTCCTTGGCTGCCGCCCCTGGCCTCGGGCGTGGGGCAGCTCTTCCCAGCTGCCGCCCCGACCTCAGACTGGAGCAGCTCCTATTGGCCGTTCCTGCACCGTTGCAGCCTGGTACTCTTGGCCACCACCCCTGACCTCGGATGCGGGGCAACTCCTCCCAGCCGCCTCCCTTCGGGCATGAGGTCCTCCCGGCTTCTGCCCCTGACCTCGGACGTAGGGTAGCTCCTCTCGGCTGCGCTTGAGCCCAACTCCCATGCTTTTTCCAGGGAAATGCTGAACTCCAGTGTGGTACCTGAGTGGCATGAGGTTGGGCACTGCTGAGATTGAGAGAGAGAGAGAGATAGAGACAAAGGAACAGAGAGAGACAGATTGGGGGATGGGGAGTAAAATGATAGTCACTGCTACTTGTTCACATTGAAAAGTCATTCTTCCTCAAGTGCCTCAGGTTCCCATGTTTTAAATTAATATGAGCTGCACAGAAACAGCCAGCGCATCATTTCGTTTCTTTGCCAGTGACAGCCTGCAGTCTGGAGCCTGGTGAAAAGAGTTGAAGTCTGCATGCTACAAGTACTCATTTTCTTTGAATTACTCCTTTAACTTGACCAAACAGGCTTTGGGTACCAATTGTTGCATTTCCTTTTCTTTCCTACAATAGCTAAATTTGCTCACTCCCCTTTAGGCACTTTCTTTTTCCTTTTTTTTTCCCCTTAATTTGGTGAAGGAACAGTGGCTATAATTTCAAATGAAGTTATTCAGGGGCACTTTTGTTGACTCTTGACCGAATCCTTTTTAGAAATAAGTAGTGGCATTGAAAGTACACTTGCACTTCATCAACCACAGGTTACTCCATCCTAAAAAGGCTTTTTGAAAGGTGGCTACTTCTTGGGGAAGCTAATTTTCTATATTTTGGTTTATTCTGAGAATGAGAGAAAAGGTATTATTCAAGGTATTCATTTCAGAAATGCCAGGAAACAAATGCTTCTTAAACCTTTACTTTTGGCATTATTGTTAAGGACCGAGTGAAGAAAAGCCAATAAGCAGAGTTTCTGATTGCAAAGAGAGAAAATCATGCCTCTTCTATATAGACTGTTCAAGGTATCACTACTGTAAGGAAGACTTCAGCCAGAGGCAAAACCCAAAATATGTAAATCCTTTCCCAACCTGAATTACAAAATTATTCCTGTATCACTTGCTTCAGAGATTATAAAAATTTTAATATGAGAAAAAATTATCACAAATAATGACAATTCTGCTTTCCATATTACCAAACTAGACTTCTTTCAACTGTGCCAGTGTCTTTTCTCACCTGTCAGTAGACATTGTTTAAATGCCTCCAAACAGTTGATGGGAAAGCTTCATTTAATAATTCTATTTCTCTGTACTACTGGAAAAAATTACTGTGCCGGAGAACCATACATCATAGCTTTGTCCTTTATAAAATGATGGCGTATGTATCAAAATTGGTTTCCAGTTGAACAATTTTATATCTGAATTTTATATCAATCTAGCACCAGTATTAGGACCCTGAGTTTAGTAGTCAAAGAAATTTGGGTTCAAATCATGACTTGTAAGGGCTTCCCAGGTAGCTCAGTGGTGAAGAATCTATTTGCTGGAGCCATAGGAGACAGGGCTTCGATCCCTGGGTTGGAAAGATCCCTGGGAGGAAGAAATGACAACCCACTCCAGTGTTCTTGCCAGGATAATCCCATGGACAGAGGAGCCTGGTGGACTATAGTCCACGAGGTTGCAAAAGAATCGGACATGACTGAGCGTGCACACACGCACATGATGTGTAAATTTCTAGTTTTCTGTGGGTGAGTTAACTTGATCTCTCTGCCCCACGTGCCTGTAATGAATGTTGGGTAGACGCTTATAATGTCTATTATAAGTTCAGTTCAGTTCAGTCGCTCAGTTGTGTCTGACTATTTGTAATTTTTAGCTGTATAATGAAATTAGTATGTTTATGAAACATTTGAGTATAAAGCAGAAAAATTCTAGTTTTTCATAATCTGAAGTTAAGAGTGAGCTGAAAGCAAATAGATTTTGAGGTTGTTTTTCATATCTAATTCATCAAATAGCTTTTTGTGCACTCTTTAAGATCCTTTAACTTATCCAAGGTCATATGCTATAGCAATAAAAATAAAGCTGAAATTTAGTACTCAATAGGCAGAGGATTGAATATAGAGTTATTAACTTAAAATATAGGTTATTAGAAAATATTCAGAATTAACTACATAGAAAATTATATGAAGAATACAAAGCAAATTGTGAGCAATCTGAGGCATAAGGACTAGGGCATATCCAATTATTTACCCCTGACCTACCAAAAAGAAAGAGAGAGAGAGAGAAAAAGAGAAAGAAAGAAGGAAGGGAGGGAGGGAAACAGAGTATCGATTATAAAACAAATTATGAAAAGGTAAATTTAAGCCTTAATATATCAATATTTACCCCATATTTAAACTGATTAAACCTTGAATAAAAATTAATTAAAATTCAGATAATGTGGGCAGAAGATTTAAACTGGAATTTCAAGTAACCAGGAAGCATATGAAATGATTTTCATTATCTACTTAGTCATAAGAGGAATATAAACACACATGAATATCAGATATCATTAAGTAACAGATTGCTAGTATTAAAAAGATTCCATTCTCAAGTGTTGGTGAGAATGTGGAGCAATTGGAATTCATCTCAAGTTAATTGATTACTTTGGAGAGGAGGGGAGGAGCAGTACCTGGAATGAATTATGAAAGACCTCCAGTATGCTGATAATAATCTATTGACTGATCTCAATAGTAATTACATGGGTTGTTAATGAAAATCATTAATCTGTGTACTTATGGTATGCATATTTCTAAAGATCTTTGGCAGAAATAATCAATTCTTTTTACTGGTAAGCTTAATATTCCCACCAGGAAATCAAGTAAAACTATAATTTACAGATTTATTGCAACATACACTATTGCAAACTTTACACATTATTACAAACTTAAGATTCAGGTTGCAAATTTGAATTCCTTTAAATATTTCTGGAAAGGGTAAAATTGTGGTAAATGACTAAAAAAGTGGAAATGAATATTAAAAGACCTATTCAAGGAATTTATGGTGTTATTTAATGTAGTTTGTAGTATTGAATTTCATTTTTATGTTCCAGGTAGGTAAATGCCAGAAAAAATGATTACCTAAATCATAAAAAGTTTTGTGACCTTGAATTTCAAAATCAGTTCTGGTTATGTGACCTTTCAAAATTCTATCATGTCCTAATGCTAGAGAAAATGAAATTTGTGAATAACCTCTCTTAGTACATTTGCAACAGTTCTTTCTTATGAATACAAGGCCTCTCCTTTTTTATCATTCAGATCTTACTTAGTCCTTTCATCCAGAATAATCTTTTTCTGTCTCCTAAGTGTATAATCCTTCCTACTTTTGCATTTGTTCCAAAAACTGTCATAGAGCTTCATGAATGCTTTTTATGGGTTTGTTTTCCCAAAACAGTAAAGTCTTTGAAAACAGGGACTGCATCAACCATGAATACACTTTTAATCCCTATGATTAGAGTGGAATACTTATCAGATCAGATCAGATCAGTCGCTCAGTCGTGTCCGACTCTTTGCGACCGCATGAATCGCAGCATGCCAAGCCTTCCTGTCCATCACCAACTCCCGGAGTTCACTTAGACTCATGTCCATCGAGTCGGTGATGCCATCCAGCCATCTCATCCTCTGTCGTCCCCTTCTCCTCCTGTCCCCAATCCCTCCCAGCATCAGAGTCTTTTCCAATGAGTCAACTCTTCGCATGAGGTGGCCAAAGTACGGGAGTTTCAGCTTTAGCATCATTCCTTCCAAAGAAATCCCAGGGCTGATCTCCTTCAGAACGGACTGGTTGGATCTCCTTGCAGTCCAAGGGACTCTCAAGAGTCTTCTCCAACACCACAGTTCAAAAGCATCAATTCTTCGGCACTCAGCTTTCTTCACAGTCCAACTCTCACATCCATACATGGCCACTGGAAAAACCATAGCCTTGACTAGATGAACCTTTGTGGGCAAAGTAATGTCTTTGCTTTTGAATATGCTATCTAGGTTGGTCATAATTTTCCTTCCAAGGAGTAAGCGTCTTTTAATTTCATGGCTGCAGTCACCATCTGTATATATTTATTGAACAGTGAATAAATGAATCACGATAATGTTACCCTCCGGCTAATAAATGAAATAGTGGACTTTCTAAATTGTGAGAACAGTTTCAGTAAATATCTCCACTGAGACCATATTTACAAATAACAATCAAATTGTTCTTGTTGGTTAGTTGCTAAGTCATTTACGACTCTTTTGTGACTCCATGGACTTTAGCCCGGCATTCTCCTCTGTCCATGGAATTTCCCAGGCAAGTATATTGTAGTGGGTTGCCATTTCTGAGGTAACAGCTTTTACTGGAAGTGAAAATATGAAGTATCAATAGTCTATGTAATGTAAGTGTAATATAAATATCTTTGAAAACAACTTTGCTAGAGTTACTTTTTCTTTTTCTTTTTAACTTCCAGACTTAACACTTCAGTTTAGTTATTGCTTTCACAGCAAATAGTTTTAACATATATTCAGATTTTTCCAATCAGACTTTTCTCTTCCCGAGTCAGTTTTGGTACAAAAGGCACAAACCATCTTTATTTAGTTTATTAAAAGTGCCAAAGTTTCAAACCATGTTTAGATTGGATAGTTTTTGCAGACTCCTCTCTGCAATACTTTTTTTCTTTTTCCTGATTATCATAATGTATTTAGTTTATCCCTAAATAATAACTTCTCATCATTTTCTTGTTTAGTAAATACATACCAGTGTTTTCTAATATACCATAATGGTTAGAGCTCCTAATTACCAGTGAATGTTTTGACATTACATATCATATCCTTAGAATTGAAGTATTTCAGTATCTATTTCCGTTTAAAGAGGCCAGTGGGGCTCATATTACATATGTTTGCTCTCTTCCTCTCCATTCTTCCTGTATAGGAATACACACACACTTACATGTCTGTTTGTCTACCTATAATTTCTCCCAAAGAAGGCAAAGTTATTATAAAAACTAAATTTTCCTGAATGTGTCATTAAAACTGGAGAGGCCATTCTTGAATATGTACTCAGTTCAGTTCAGTTCAGTCGCTCAGTCGTGTCTGACTCCTGGATGTCCCAAAAGTATGAATTATTGTTCTTCTAGGGAGTGTATTCCTCTGATGCAGCAATAATTTGCCTTCCAACTCTAATTGTTTGTTTGGATTTTATTTCTTTCCATAAATGAGATAATGAGATTTAGAGACTGAAGGACAGAAATTTAATTGACAATGCAATAAACAGACATCTAAAGTAAGTTTTCACAAAATGATACCACTACTCATTGGAAATTTCAACTATATTCAGAAGAAATGTAAGTGGTTACCTTTTGCAATAGTCTATGAAATTTAGTACCTTCTGAGATTTCCTTTCAATCAGTATTAAGCAAAAGGTTCTTTTAAAAGAAGTGAAGATTAGCAATTATGTTCTGTGATTTCCCAATACTGCTTTAACACTTCTCCTGTGGGCCAGATGATGTATCTGCACACTTCAGGGTAAATTCACAGAATGTAATACAAGCTGGCTAAGTTTCATTAGAGCAGAACAGGGCAGATTTTTTTTTTTTTTGAAAGCAAAATATATTTTAGTTTAACACATGCACTATTTTGCCAGAGAAATGCTGTCATTGATGTGGTAATGCAACTCTAAATCAGATAATATATTCGGTTAAATTTTATCTCCAGGTGTTTATATTCTCAGCAACTTAACATTAAAAAGTGATGAGAAGTTTTATACTACTACGATTCAGTGACCACAAAGGCTATTATGATGAAAACTGCCCAGTTAAAAAAGTACCATGCCCCAGTATGTGGTACAATATCTTTTGAAACAATTACTTGGTACAAAACATCTTGCAGTTCCTTGAGATTTGCTAATAAAAAAATTGAACTATAGAAATAACTTTATTGCAAAAGAGAACAAATTTGCTAATTTACATGTGTTTTCTTTAATTTAAATTTCTTAGCATGGTTTTTCTTGGTCTTAGTATGCCACTAGACTTTTCCAATATACATGTATATATAATATACTATTATATTTTGATATGATATTTACTATTTATTACACTAATCCTCAGTGTAGATCCTTTTGAAATCATTTGATTGATTATTTAAATAGAATTCTACTTTAGGGGCCAAATGATTTAAAAAGGAACAAGACTACATGTGGGGCTTCCAGGTGGCACTAGTGGTAAAGAACCCGCCTGCCTATACAGGAGAGGTCAGAGACGGGGGTTCAGTCCATGGGTTGGGAAAACGCCCTGGAGCAGAAAATGGCAATCCACGCCAGCATTCTTGCCTAGAAAATCCAGTGGATAGAGAAGCCTGGTGGGCAACAGTCTATTAAACTTGCAGAGTCAGACATGACTGAAGCAACTTAGCACAATCATGACTACATCTTATAATAGTTTTGTCACACACATCGTTTAAGTTTTATTTTTCTGGACCCTCTCTCTCTCTCTCTCTCTCTCTATATATATATATATATATAT
>NW_011494788.1:1703681-1708192 GCF_000754665.1 Bison bison bison
GTAAGAGTACTGGAGTGGGTTCAATCCCTGGATCAGGAAGATCTGCTGGAGAAGGAAATGGCAACCCACTCCAGTACTCTTACGCGGAAAATCCCATGGACAGAGGAGCCTGGTAGGCTACAGTCCATGGGGTTGCAATGAGTCGGACACGACTCAGTGACTTCCTATATATATATATATACACACATATATATATATATTTATTTATTTATTTCTGTCTCAATTTCAGTTTTCATATTTTTTTTTCTGGAGATCTGCCATCTCTAGAGCCAGATGGCACCTTACCCTTTGGCTTGACTAGATCATTTTTTTTTTTTAACCTTGAACAGGAACCATTTAAAATGATTAAATGATGTACGCCATTGTCTCATTTTGCTTCAGATTTTCATCCCCATCTAGTAACTGGCTCACCTGTGAAGTTGGCCAGAGTTATTCAACAGAGCTCATATGAAATGTGTCAATGATTTTAGTGTCTGTGGGAATGGATACAACCCTTTGGACTAACCATAATTCTCCACATTAGCATGATTTCAATAGACCTAGAATTACTAATCACTTCTCATAGAATTTTTTGTACATGGCTATAATTAGTCACATTGTAAGTTATGGTAGAAACTATTAGATCGTGGTTTTGCTTCTAAAACATAGATAAACAATCAGTGAAGCTGGATGCTACCTCTTTAATTGGGTATTTATCTACCTTTCAGAGGAAGTAAAATAGACAAAAACCTTTGTTTTATCACCTTAAATATTTTAGGTGTTGGCAATGCCAAAAGTGTAATAAAGTACAGTAGAAAATTACTTTACAAAATTACTTTATAAATCCTTGATTTTAATTATTTAAATACATCAATAATAATTTAATTTATTGTAAATAGTATATTTTTATCCCTCCCCAAAATCTTTTGCTAATATTTAAGGCAAGGCTATGTATGTATATAACTTTTGCTAAGACTTATAGAAGCACCAGTGATAAATGAGATGGAAACAATAATTACAATGGGAAATTCTATTCTTTGTAATCCAAAAAAATTTACCATTGTTCCTCAAACAAATATATTTTGTAGTCTTCTAGTCAGGATTCCTCCTTTGGCTCTACTAGGTTAAAATAACAAATCCCCTCATGCAGAACGATGGCTCAGTAGCATTTATGTTTAGCTATAATTTGTTGAAAGACTATTGTTTTCCTGATGTTTTATCATATACAAGTGGGATACTGTTGGCCTGAGCAACAATGAAAAGCCAATATCACACTCCAGGATCTTGCTGCCTGCAGAATGGGAAACAATAGAGACTATGCATTTATTCTTGGCAGTCTCTGAAAAATACCTTGGAGAATTTCTGTAGCATTATGTACTGCAAGCTTGGGTGAAACCACAGACCAAAAAGTGATTTTCATAGGCTCATTGTATTCACAATTTATTGCATGTTATTAAAATAACAAACTTTTATGCTGATATTTGTGATATCCCTAACAACAAGATAATGCAATGTGAGTAAAGTCACTATAATTATACAGGAGAAATGTAGCCTACTGACAGGCTTACTAGGTAAAATGTAGGATCATAAAATTTATTAATCGGGAAGCTAAATTATAACAGGACCTAGAATGCTGCTGCATAGCACAGTTTTCTGGACCGTTCCCTGTACAGTCACACCTTCTTATTCATTCACATCTGCTTTCATGACAGTCATCCGATAAAACACCCCCTGTTCAGCCTTTTTTTGAAAAACACTTTAATACAGTTCTGCTGCTCACCATTGGAACTGCCTCTTGTCCCACACAAGGATCCACCTGATCTTCATGTACAGGGCATTCCCTGGCATAGAAATGGCCTTCTCAGCCTTTCCTTGTAACAAACGGATAAGAAGGGATTGGCAAAACAGAAGGAAACAGGTCATGTCCCTGCATCTGCCAAGAAGAAGCCCAAAGGATTACGTTGGCAGGGAGTATCATCTTCCAGAGTAAAAAGTTACAGTGTGGTAAACAGTAGCATGCATTTTACTGCTGAAGGGAATTATTTTTAGAGGAGTTTTAACAGTTTATACAAACTGTGTTTTACTTGCTTCTGTGAGGTGAATGATTTATTTCAAAGGTTAGCTAAGATAGGGTGAGTGCCGATGCTTATTGAATGTTTGTAGTAGACCAAATATTGTCTTAGGAATGAACATAGATTTTTCAGTAATGCTTATCTTAGCTCTGCCAGGAAAGCATTTTCATTCCATTTTACCAATGAGGATATCTACTTCTATCAACTTGCATTACTCTCTGTAGCTCAGGATAATACATCTTCATCTTATTCAGATGGCTTCCCTGGTGTCTCAGTGGTAAAGAACTTGTCTGCCAATGCAGGAGACACAGGTTCAATCTCTGGGTGGGAAAGATCCCCTGGTGAAGGAAATGGATACCCACTGCAGTATTCTTGCCTGGGAAATCCCATGGACAGAGGAGGCTGGTGGGCTATAGTCCATGGGGTTGCAAGAGTTGGGCATGACTTAGCAACTGAACACCCACCACATTCTGATAGATGTGAGGTGGCATCTCACGTAGATTTGATTTGCATTTCTGTGATGATTAGTGACATTGAGTATGTTTCATATTGCTGTTTGACATCTATATGTCTTCTTGAGAAAAAATACCTATTCATGTCCTCTTCAGATTTTAAATGGGGTTGTTTGTTTTTTGATATTGACTAGTATGAGTTCTTTATATATTTTGGATATTAACCTTTTACAGACATATTGCTTGCAAATATCTTCTCACATTCAATTAGCTGTCTTTTCTTTTTATCAAAGGTTTCCTTCACTGTGCAAAATGTTTTTTTGTTTGATGTAATTCAACTTGTATAATTTGCTTTTGTTTCCCTTGCCTGAGAAGATAGATTCAAAAATATTACTATAACTAATGTCAAAGAGCATACTGTTTATGTTTTCTTCGAGGAGTTTTATATTTTCAGATCTTAAATCAAAATTTTTAATTCACTTTGAGTTTATTGCTTATGGTACGAAAACTAATTCACTTTAATTTTTTTGCATATAGCTGTCAAATTTTCCCAGTACTATTTACTGAAGAGCCCTTTTCCCACATTATATTATATTTTGCCTCCTTTGTCATAAAGTAATTGGATACATGTATGTGGATTTTTTCCCTGTGCTCTTATTTTGCTCTCTTGATCTATGTATCTGTTTTTGTGACAGTATTATTCTGTTTTGGTGACTATAGCTTTGTATTATAGTTTGAAATCAGATAGCATGATGCCTCCAGCTTTGTTCTTTCTTCCCAAGATTGCGTTGCTTACATGGGGCCTTTTGTGTTTCTATTCAAATTCTAGAATTATTTGTTCTAGTTCTGTAACATATGCCTCTGGAACTTTTATAGGATTTACAATGAGTCTGTAGATAGCTTTGGATAGTATAGCTATTTTAACAGCAATTCTTCTGATCCCTGAGCACAATGTATCTTTCCATTTATTTGCATTGTCTTCAAATTCTTTCCTAAATGTCCTACAGTTTTCAGAGCACAGGTCTTTCACCTCCTTAGATTTATTGCTAACATTTTTCTCTTTGATGCAACTGTTTTATTAACTTATCTTTCTGATAACTCATTCAGTTCAGTTCAGTTCAGTCACTCAGGTGTGTCCGACTATTTGCAACCCCATGAATCACAACATGACAGGCCTCCCTGTCCATAACCAACTCCTGGAGTTTACCCAAACTCATGTGCATCAAGTTGGAGATGTAATCCAGACATCTCATCCTCTGTCATCCCCTTCTCTTTCTGCCCCCAATCCCTCCCAGCATCAGAGTGTTTTCCAATGAGTCAACTGTTTGCATGAGATGGCCAAAGTATTGGAGTTTCAGCTTTAGCATCAGTCCTTCCAAAGAACACCCAGGGCTGATCTCCTTTAGGGTGGACGGGTTGGATCTCCTTGCAGTCCAAGGGACTCTCAAAAGTCTTCTCCAACACCACAGTTCAAAAGCATCAATTCTTTGGCCTCAGCTTTCTTCACAGTCCAACTGTCACATCCATACATGACCACTGGAAAAACCATAGCCTTGACTAGCTGGACCATTGTTGGCAAAGTAATGTCTCTGCTTTTCAATATGCTATCTAGGTTGGTCATAACTTTCCTGGTCCCATCACTTCATGGGAAATAGTTGGGGAAACAATGGAAACAGTGTCAGACTTTACTTCTTTGGGCTCCAAAATCACTGCAGATGGTGACTGCAGCCATGAAATTGAAAGACGCTTACTCCTTGGAAGGGAAGTTATGACCAACCTAGATAGCATATTCAAAAGCAGAGACATTACTTTGCCAACAAAGGTCCGTCTAGTCAAGGCTATGGTTTTTCCAGTGGTCATGTATGGATGTGAGATTTGGACTGTGAAGAAGGCTGAGCACCAAAGAACTGATGCTTTTGAACTGTGGTGTTGGAGAAGACTCTTGAGAGTCCCTTGGACTGCAAGGAGATCCAACCATTCCATTCTGAAGGAGATCAGCCCTGGGATT
>NW_011494788.1:1708292-1708817 GCF_000754665.1 Bison bison bison
GATGTGAGATTTGGACTGTGAAGAAGGCTGAGCACCAAAGAACTGATGCTTTTGAACTGTGGTGTTGGAGAAGACTCTTGAGAGTCCCTTGGACTGCAAGGAGATCCAACCATTCCATTCTGAAGGAGATCAGCCCTGGGATTTCCTTGGAAGGAATGATGCTAAAGCTGAAACTCCAGTACTTTGGCCACCTCATGTGAAGAGCTGACTCATTGGAAAAGACTCTGATGCTGGGAGGGATTGGTGGGAGGAGAAGGGGAGGACAGAGGATGAGATGGCTGGATGGCATCACTGACTCGATGGACGTGAGTCTGGGTGAATTCCGGGAGTTGGTGATGGACAGGGAGGCCTGGCGTGCTGTGATTCATGGGGTCACAAGGAGTCGGACACAACTGAGTGACTGAAGTGAACTGAGTAAGCATCTTGTAATTTCATGGCTGCAGTCATCATCTGCAGTGATTTTGGAGCCCCCAAAATAAAGTCTGATACTGTTTCCACTGTTTCCCCATCTATTTCCCATGAAGT
>NW_011494788.1:1708917-1721345 GCF_000754665.1 Bison bison bison
TTCACTTTCTGCCATTAGGGTGGTGTCATCTGCATATCTGAGGTTATTGATATTTCTCCCAGCAATCTTGATTCCAGCTTGTGCTTCTTCCAGCCCAGCATTTCTCATGATGTACTCTGCATATAAGTTAAATAAGCAGGGTGACAATATACAGCCTTGACGTACTACTTTTCCTATTTGGAACCAGTCTGTTGTTCCATGTCCAGTTCTAACTATTGCTTCCTGACCTGCATACAAATTTCTCAAGAGGCAGGTCAGGTGGTCTGGTATTCCCATCTCTTGAAGAATTTTCCACAGTTTATTGTGATCCACACCGTCAAAGGCTTTGGCATAGTCAATAAAGCAGAAATAGATGTTTTTCTGGAAATCTCTTCCTTTTTCGATGACCCAGTGGATGTTGGCAATTTGATTTCTCGTTCCTCTGCATTTTCTGAAACTAGAGTGAACATCTGGAAGTTCACGGTTCACCTATTGCTGAAGCCTGGCTTTGAGAATTTTGTGCATTACTTTACTAGCGGGTGAGATGAGTGCAATTGTGCTGTAGTTTGAGCATTCTTTGGCATTGCCTTTCTTTGGGATTGGAATGAAAACTGACCTTTTCCAGTCCTGTGGCCAGTGATGAGTTTTCCAAATTTGCTGGCATATTGAGTGCAGCACTTTCACAGCACCATCTTTCAGGATTTGAAATAGCTCAACTGGAATTCCATCACCTCCACTAGCTTTGTTTGTAGTGATGCTTTCTAAGGCCCACTTGACTTCACATTCCAGGATGTCTGGCTCTAGGTGAGTGATCACACCATTTTGTTTATCTGGGTCATGAAGATCTTTTTTGTATAGTTCTTCTGTGTATTCCTGCCACTTCTTCTTAACATCTTCCGCTTCTGTTAGGTCCATAGTATTTCTGTCCTTTATCGAGCCTATCTTTGCATGAAATGTTCCTTTGGTATCTCTAATTTTCTTGAATGAACTCTAGTTTTTCCTATTCTATTGTTTTCCTCTATTTCTTTGCATTGATCACTGAGGAAGGCTTTCTTATCTCTCCTTGCTATTCTTTGCAACTCTGCATTCAGATGTTTATATCTTTCCTTTTCTCCTTTGTTTTTCTCTTCCTTCTTTTCACAGCTATTTGTAAGGCCTCCCCAGACAGCCATTTTGCTTTTTTGCATTTCTTTTCCATGGGGATGGTCTTGATCCCTGTCTCCTGTACAATGTCACCAACCTCAGTCCATAGTTCATCAGGCAGTCTGTCTATCAGATATAGGCCCTTAAATCTATTTCTCACTTCCACTGTATAATCATAAGGGATTTGATTTAGGTCATACCTGAATGGTCTAGTGGTTTTCCCTACTTTCTTCAATTTAAATCTGAATTTGGCAATAAGGAGTTCATGATCTGAGCCACAGTCAGCTCCCAGTCTTGTTTTTGCTGACTGTATAGAGTTTCTCCCTCTTTGGCTGCAAAGAATATAATCAATCTGATTTTGTTGTTGACCATCTGGTGATGTCCATGTGTAGAGTCTTCTCTTGTGTTGTTGGAAGAAGGTGTTTGCTATCACCAGTGCGTTCTCTTGGCAAAATTCTTATTAGCCTTTGTCCTGCTTCATTCTGTACTCTAAGGCCAAGTTTGCCTGCTACTCCAGGTGTTTCTTGATTTCCTACTTTTGCATTCCAGTCCCCTATAATGAAATCAGGACATCTTTCTTGGGTGTTAGTTCTAAAAGGTCTTGTAGGTCTTCATAGACCCTTTCAACTTCAGCTTCTTCAGCACTACTGGTTGGGGCATAGGCTTGGATCACCGTGGTATTGAATGGTTTGTCTTGGAAATGAACAGAGACCATTCTGTTGTTTTTGAGATTGCATCCAAGTACTGCATTTCAGACTCTTTTGTTGACCATGATGGCTACTCCGTTTCTTCTAAGGGATTCCTGCTCATTAGTGTGTAAAAATGCAACAGATTTCTGTGTATTGATTTTGTATACTGCATCTTTACTTAATTCATTTATTTCATTTATTCATTCAAACAATTTTTGGTATTGTCCTTATATAGTATCATGTAATCTGCAAAAAATGACTGATTACTTCTTCCTTTCCAATTTGGATTCTTTCATTTCTTTATCTTGTGTGATTTCTGTGGTGAGGACTTCCAAAGCTATGTTGAAGAAAAGTGGCAGGAGTGGGCCTCCTGTCTTATTTCTAATCTTATAGATAATGCTTTCAGCTTTTTACTGTTGAGCATGATGTCAGCTATAATTTTGTCACATACAGGCTTTATTACATGGTAGTATGTTCCCTCTGTACCTGCTTTGTTGAGAGTTTTTTTTTTTTTTTTTTTTAATCATGAATGGATGTTAATTTTATCAAAGCTTTTTCTGCATCTATTCAGATTATCATATGATATTTAGTCTTCAGTTTGTTAATTGATTGGATATTAATGAATCCTTGATCTCTGGGATAAATTCCACTTGATACTGATATATATTGATGAGTTCAGTTTGTAACATTTTGTTGAGAATATTTGTATCTATGTTCATCAGGGATGTTGGCCTGTAATTTTCTTTTTTTGCAGTGTTTTTTTTTTTTTTTTTTGGTTTTGCTATCAGTGTGATTCTAGCCTTGTAGAATATTTAGAGGGATTTGTTTAGTAGGAGAGATGTTAGTTCTTCTTTAAATATTTGGTAGAATTCGCTTGTGAAACCATCTGGTCCTAGACTTTTGTTTTTTGGGAGTTTTTGTTTTTAATTTCTGATCCAATTTTATTACTGATAATCACTGTTCATAATTTCAATTTCTTTCTGATTTAACTTAGAATATTATACACTTCTAGGAATTTATTCATTTCTTTTAGGTTGTTAATTTTACTGACATGGAATAATCCATAGTAATCTCTTATGATCCTTTGGGTTTCTGTGATGTCAGTCATATTTTCTCCTCTTTAGTTTCTGATTTTGTTTATTTGGGGCTCTCTTTTTTCTTGATGTATACAGATAAAAGTTTATCAACTTTGTCTTTTAAAAAACCAGCTTTCAGTTTCAGTGATCTTTTCTGTTGTTTTTTAGTCTTTATGTCCACTCTGATGCTTATTATTTGTTGACTTCTGTTAACTTTGGGTGTTGTTCATTCTTCTTTTCCTAGTTCCTATACTTGTAAGGTTGGATTGTTTATGTGAGCCGTTTCTTGCTTTCTGAGGTAGGCTTATATTGCTATAAACTTTCCTTTAAGAACTGCTTTGCTGCATCCCATAGGTTTTGGATCACTGTGTTTCCATTTTCATTTGTATTTCATTATTTTTTTTAATTTCTTCTTTGGTTTCTTCAGTGTACCTATATGTTGTTTGGTAGTGTGTTGTTTAGACTTGATGTATTTGTGTTCGATGCAGCTTTTTCCCAGTAGTTAGTTAACTTCTAGTCTCATAGCATTGTTTTCAGAAAAGATTCTTGATATAATTTCAGTCTTCATGTATTGAATATTTACTGAGATTTGTTTTGTGACCTAGCATGTACTCTATCCTGGAAAATGTTCCCCATGCACTTAAAAAGAATGTGTATTCTGCTGTTTTTGAATGAAATGGTCTGTACTTATATATTAAGTTCATCTGGCCTAATATGTCATTGAAGGCTATTGTTTCTTTACTGCTTTCCTCTCTGTATAATCTGTCCTTTGATGTAAGTGGAATGCTAAAGTCTTCTACTATTATTGTATTACTATCACTTTCTCCCTTTATGTTTGTTTATTTGTTTTATACATTTAGGTGCTTCAGTGTTCAGTACATATATATTTACAATTGTTGCATCTTCTTGTGGGAAAAATCTCTTTATCATTATGTAATGACCTTCTTTGTCTCTTGTTACAGTTTTTGCTTTAAAGTCCATTTTGTCTTTTTAAGTATAATACATGATTATAAAATTAAATTTATAATTCATAATTATAATGTATATAATTTTAAGTTGATGATCTCTTAAGTTGAATGCATTCTAATCACCCTATATTTTTACTCTTTCCTATGTTAATTTTTCTTGACATCTTAATTTATATCTTTCTATTTTGTGTATTCCTTAATTAATGAGTGTGAATATAGATGATTTTATTTGTTTTGTGTTTTAACCTTCCTACTAACTTTATAAGTGGTTGATCTACTGCATTTACTGTATATTTGCCTTAACTAGTGAGATTTTTTCCTTTCATAGTTTTATATTTCTTGTTGTTCAGTTGGTAAATCATGTCCAACTCTTTGCAGCCCCATGAACTTCAGCATGGCAGGCTTCCCTGTCCTTCACTATATCCCTAAGTTTATTCTAACTCCTGCCCATTGAGTCAGTGATGTTATCTAACTGTTTCATCTTCTGCTGCCCCCTTCTCATTTGCCTTCAATCTTTCCCAGAATCTGGGTCTTTTCCAGTGAGTCACCTCTTTACATCAGGTGGCCCAAATATTGGAGCTTCAGCTTCAGCATTAGTCCTTTCAGTGAATATCTAGGGTTGATTTCCTTTAGGATTGACTGGTTTGATCTCCTTGCAGTCCAAGGGACTCATAAGAGTCTTCTCCAACACCACAATTCAAACTCATCTAATCTTTGGTGTTCAGTCTTCTTTATGGTCCAACTCTCACATCTGTACATGACTACTGGAAAAAACCATAGTGATTTCTTTTTTGCCTAGATAAGTCCATTTAGCAACTCTTGTAAAACAGGTTTGTGGTGCTAAAGACTTTTAGATTTTGCTTGCTTGTAAAATTCTTTATTTCTTCTTCAATTTTGAATAATAACATTGCCATCTGCAGTAATTCTTGATTATAAGTTCTTGTTTAATCACTTTGAGTATTTTGTGCCATTCCCTTCTGGTCTGCAAAGCTTCTTGTGAAAAGTCAGCTGAAAGTCTTATGGGATTTCCCTTACACGTAACTATTTGCCTTTCTCATTCTGTTTTTAAATATCTCTTTTTACCTTCTTCTTCTTTTTTTATTTTTATTTTTTTCCTTTTAATTATAGTGTAGATTGGTGTGGACCTCTTTGGGTTAATTTTATTTGGAACTCTCTGTATTCTCTGAACCTGGATATATGTTTCTTTTTCCAATTTAGAAAAGTTTTCAGCTGTTATTTTTTCAAACAAGTTCTCTGCCCTTTTTTCTCTCTCTTCTTTTCCTGAGATCCTGGCAGCATAAGTGTTAGTACACTTGATATTGTGTTAGATCGCTTAAACTAGCCTCAACTTTTTAAATTCATTTCCTTTGTTCTGTTCATCTTGGATGATTTTTATTACTCTTTCAGATTGCTTCTCTATTCCTTTCTATTATCTAATCTATTGTTGATTTTTTTCTAGTTTTTTTTTTTTTAAATTTCATTTATTGTATTCTTTATCTCTGGTTCTATTTTGTATTTTCTAACTTTTATTTTTTTACAGTCTCTTTTGCTCATTCATTCTTCTTATAATTCATTGGCCATATTTTTGATCATTACTTTGAACTTTTTATTGGGTGGATTGCTTTATTGTACTTTAGTGCTTTTTCTTATTATAAGAAGGTTTGTCTTATTCCTTCATATTTAACATGTTTCTGTCTTCTCATTTTGCTTAATTCTTTATGTTTATTTCTATTTGTTAGGTAGGTTTTTTACATTCCCTGAGCTTGGAAAAGTTGTCTAACCCAAGCTTCTTTCAAGCTTCTGCACTGGGAGTCAGCACGTGAAATTTTGCGTGTATCTTTTAACATATCATTGACTGGGGGATTTTTCAGAAACTAATGCCTGAGGCTGGCAATTTATTACATAAGCGAATACGGAAACATCTCTGATCAAAAACGTCCGGGTGACAAAGATGTATCAATAAGTCTCTGGTCAATAATTTGCTAAGAGTGAAATCTGTGTTTCATGTAACCCTCTGGACCTTCAAAACATGAACCCTGTTGGTTTTCAAAGCTGGGTGTTCTTTTGGTTCATCTTCACAGTGCAGCACCCTGGACTGGGGAGCCCAGTGTGAGGCTTGGAGCCCTCACTCCTTGGGGTGTACCTTTGCTATTGTGATAGTCCTTCTACTTGTGGGTCATCAGCCCAGGGGTGTGGGTGCTGACTAGACTGCGTCTCAAGCTCTCCTATTTCTCCAATGGCTCTTTATGTCTTTGGTAAAGGAAAATATTTTCTGCTAGTCTTTGTGTTGTCCTCATAGATAGTTGCTCTGTAAGCAGCTGTGATTCTGGTATGTCTGTGACAGGGAGTAATTTCAGAGTCTTCATACTCTGCAATCTTGGTCACCTCAGAGATTTCTTGGTCTTATGGTAAATATATGTTTAACGTTATGAGAACTGCCAAACTCTTCCTAAGAGATTGTACTGTGTTACAGTCCCACCAGAAATGAGTTGTAGTTGCTCCAACTCCTTGCCAGGCTTTGACATTGTAAATTTATATATGGCTGTGTGCACGCATGTGCTTTTGTTCATCTGTTTTCCCTATTCTAATGGCAGTCAGTGGTATTTCATTAAGTCTGGATGACTATCTAAAATTTTTCCCCCAAATTTTATTGGTTCTGTTTTGTATTTCGTTTTTTCTGTATTTTGAGAGTGTGTTATATAATCTCAGTGCTAATCATTGTCATACATTTTGCAAGTATTTTCTTCTAGTCTGGGTTTTCCAAAATGTTTTACTTTGATGAAGTCCATTATTTTTTATGATTAGTGCTTTTCATATCTTTTCAAAGAAACATTTACCTAAACAAGTCACAAAATTTTTCTCATTTTTTGGCAACAAATTTTATAGCTTAAGTGTAACATTTATGTTTATCATCCATTTTTTTAGCATATAATAGGAAATATGAGCCATGAGCAGAATTCTAAAGGACAAGATACGTTCTGTTTAATACTTGGATCTTATATATTTCTTATATAAAACAATAAAAATAGTAGCACCTTTCATATTAAAACTATGAAAGCAACTTGAAAACAATAAAAATAGTAGCACCTTTCATATTAAAACTATGAAAGCAACTTGAAATTAATTAATCTAGATGTATTGGTGATTCATTAGGGCTTTTTGCGTATTGGTTTGGAGTTTTTCCCTTAACATATATGAAAGACAATGCCATTCCTTTATAAATTTAGCAAAGCCCTAACTAGTTTATGTATACTTCCAGAATGATTTCTTTATTTGCCTTTAATTTGATTTTGACTTTAAATTAGTTTTACCCGGCTCTGGAAATTTTAAAAACATAGTTCTAAGTAAAAGGATATTTGAGCTAATTTTGTCACTGACCCTATAACTGGTGTGTAACTGGAATATTAAACTCTGTTTCAATTTTTTAACCAGCAAAATAGAGATGTTGAATGGAAGAATTGAAACATTGTATAAGAAAGCATCTCAAAGAGTATAAAATGCTCTAATGATAATGGTGACTATGATGATGATGATAATCTTGTTTAAACTCCAGCTATTCTAAGTCATTCTAAGCATGTCTTCTGGAATAATCTTGCAGGTTGAAGCTTTAAGGCATTCCATAATTCACTGCCTTCCAATAAGTATCAAGTTCTCAACAGACGTCCACAGACTATAGCCACCTGCTCTCTCTTCTGCTGTACCCTTTTATAGTTTACTGTATTCACACCTAAATACATTTCTTCTTTTCCTCCTTCTTTTAGTTGTTGGTATCCTCAAGCAGTTGTCACTCTTTAATTATACTGTGAGCTTTTCCAGGCAATCAAACTGTAAGAACCTGTGGAATGGAAGTAGTAGAGCTTTAAACATTTCTTATGGTGGTCTGGAGAGTGAAATTTCTACTACTGATGAAGCTAAGGAGAATTTTGATTGTTACTGATACTTTCAACCTTTTGACTGATTTATAATTTTTGTGTCTATTTGTTTCCACATCTTTAGATATGGATTAATGATTGTGTTTTAGAAATGCTTTGATAGCCTTTGGTAAAGAGTTGTATATAAGTGCAAAGTATTTCTGTCTTTCTGTTGATTGCATCTTAGAATTTTGCACAGCTTGAGAAAATATGTCTTTTCAAGGCATTTTATCCTGAGCTAGCCATGCTTTTCTATACCCTGGTATTGAAGAAAAGCCTTCATTTTCAACAGTGGCTCTTTGAAGAAAATATGGACTGGAAAAAAAAAAAAGGAACAGTAGTTTATCAAAAAGTATTATATTCCCAGTTGAAAAACGATTTGGAGCAGGACACATAAATATTTCAATCACCTAAAATACCACATTGAAAACTGTCTGTGAGATCAATGTCTATTGAAAGAATCCAGCAAGGTCTTTGTGTGTGAGTCATCATTTCCTCCACATATTTTAAGATATTGTCCACAGAAACTTGTGTCTAGTGCTTACAAAGCTCCAATGGGTATAGATTTTATGTCAAATGAAAGTAGCATTGATGTTGCCAAAGTGTAATAGAATTTTGTTCTGTTAGCAAGAAAAGCAAGAATAGAATGAAAATAATCCTTTGACATAGGTAAAAGAAATTAACGGCTTTATTTTTAAATCATTCTCAGATCTTATCTTACATATAATTTTCTTTTTTATTTTATAACTTCTTTTGTTCTCTTTTCTTTAGTCTTAGTTTTTCATTCTTTCTCCCCACTGTTTTATTCACTTTTTCATTAATAAAGTATAAACACTTCCTATGTTTGAATCCTAAGCTGCTTAATGAGTTTTCACTAAGTATTTTTAGAGCAGTTGTTTTCCTCATTGTTTATAAAAGAATGAAGCTATTAATTTTTCAGAACATTTTGAGGTATTTTTATAAAATTAAGTACAACATATATTGTAATCTCTATATTGAACTGATGAAAGAAAGAAAAAGAGAAATCATAGTCAATCTTAATCAGTTGCTATTGAGGTTTTTTTAGTTTGATCTCACTTGCTTTATTCTATATCTTTCCGCGAAGGTGCCACATTTTTTTTTTTTCAAGGAAAAGACCTTGATACCTTTCTTTTTCCATTTAAAACACAAACAGGACTTAAATTTTTTGGAGTGTCACCCTATCTTTATGTAGAAATCCTTGAGATACTGTCATGAAAAGGGAGGCTGGACTATTCATTTCTCACAATGCAAAAGAGCAAGTGGAAAAATACCCCTTATTTTGTTTTGCTGTGTAAATGCAAAATTTAACTAGAAAAAAAAAAGGCATGCTCTATTAGGGATGTTGCTCCATTTAGTTAGAAGCTAAGAAAATGGAGTACTTATTTTATACTAGAAACTGGTAATTGTAAAATGCTTTAACCAGTGTGGGTCAACTTTAGAATAATGGAATGATGATAAAAGGAAGCTCTATAATTTTCTTCTCTGTAGATCTATTTAAAATTTTTACTTCACTCTTCAAATATACTTCCAGTAAAGTATGGTTTAACATGCCAGAAATAGATCTGTGCCTTCAATGGACTAATACTATTCATTACATTATTGTTATTGAGCACTTACTAAGAGACTGGTGATATGTTAGACATTAAAGAGATGAAGACTCAAAGTTCTCCCTGCCTTTAAAGAGCTCCTAGTCTATATTGAGAGAGTTAGGCAAACCAATGATCTCTACACAGTGAAGTAATTATTATAAAATAATATCCCCATGAAGCCATAGCATGATGAATTCTATTCTGGTATGATTAAGTCAGAGATGTGATATAATGTTCAGTTCACAAGTGGAAATATTATCTCCCTGTAGTCATGACCTGGGTTATCTATAAAGGTTTGGAATTCACCAGATTATGGCTAAAGCTATATGAAAGAAAGGAATTATTGAGATAATGATTAAACCAAGATTAAAGGAAGACAGAAAACATTAGTCATCCTGGGAAATTAAGAGAATAATGGAAAAGTAGCAAAAAACATGAAGAAACAGATATTGAGTACTAATGATCAGAAAGAGTGGGAGAACTGTTAGATATGAAAGGAGAAACTTTTTATTGTTGTTGCTAAAAAGGAGAAAAAAGACAAATGGAGAAAAGGCAATGCATGGGAGCAGTAATCAACAAAGTTAGTGATGCAGAAGTCAATTAGGATATACTCTGAAAGGCAACCAGTGGATTTATCATTTGGAAAGGTATATGGAGCCTTAAAATGAGCAATTCTGCAGATAACAAGGACTGAAAATGATTTAAGATGGAGAATTAAAAAGTACAGCCATTGGGAACTCACTTTCACTGAAGATACAAAGACCAATAACGCATAATTACAAAGGCAGTGGAGATATTGGCCAAAGAAACATTAAGAATTATCACAGCCAAGTAAGACAAGAGGAGATTACGAGAAGGAGGTATTGACCATATCAATGCTACTGATAAAGTAGAACTATCTTGAAAATAATCCCATGGATTTGGCAATTAGATAGATTTTAATTATATACTGATTAGTGGGTAATTATTTGGTTAGTGTTTATTTTCTCCATCAGATGGTAAGGTACAAGATCTTTTTTTTTTTTTTTTTAAGGAGGGCATGGTACAAGTTTTTTTGTATAGTTTATGAAAGGGGTTCTAAGACAAGAGAGGCTTGGTACCAATGATAGGCAAAAGAAAGTAATTGAATAGAAAATAAGAGATTGGAGACAGAGAAAAGTAATGACTCATAATAATGCCTTGGAGAGCAATGCCTTGAAGTCAGAGTGGAAGATGGGCTTTAGAACACTGTGACAGGATTAGGCTGGGACATGAAGACATGCCCAATGTTACATGTATTTGTATTACTATTTTAAATATCATTCTTTAGTTTATTTTGGCTTTAAATGCATTTTAGCCAGTAAGCTGAATCTTAAATGATTATTGACTGACTGTGAAATTGAAAAATCCAATTCATCAGGTGAAATATACTTCTTCACATGTCAAAAACAATTTTAGGTCCTTTTCCCTAAAGTTTGTATATTTTATAAGCTTGTTACTTTTTATTGTTGTTTCTGTTGTTTTGTTTTGTTTTTGGAGCCAAGTCATTTCAGCATCTTCAAAAGCAAGTACACACCATTACACTAACTCTTCATGTCACTGGGAAAAATTTAAAGTTTTAAATACCAGTCCTTAAAGCATTTAAAAATGTTATTGCTGCCTACCTCACTTATTCTACGACTGAGAAAACATGTGCCAGGGGTGTGTGTGTGTGTGTGTGTGTGTGTGTGTGTGTGTGTGCTTAGTTGCTCAGTCATGTCCGATTCTTTGCAACTCCATGGATAATAGCCTGCCAGGCTCCTCTGTCTATGGGGATTTTCCAGGCAAGAATACTGGAGTGAGTTGTCAGGTCCTACTCCAGGGCATCTTTCTAATCCAGGGATTGAGCCCAGGTCTCCCACATTGCAGGTGGATTCTTTACTGTCTGAGCCACCAGGGAAGCATGGAGTGGGTAGCCTATCCCTTCTCCAGGGGCGAATGTGATGTTTATTGTGACGTACAGCCATTCAGACAAAACCCTGGCTTCCTATTCAGCAAGGAATAAGATGAAACTATCAATAATATGAACTGATTGTATTTTGTTGTAGTTGTTCAGTGTAAGTTGTGTCAGATCCTGTGCAACCCGATGGACTGCAGCACATCAGGCTTCCCTGTCCTTCGCTATCTGCTGGAGTTTACTCAAACTCACGTCCATTGAATTGGTGATGCCATCCAACCATCTCATCCTCTGTCACCCTCTTCTCCTCCTGCCCTCAGTCTTTCCCCACGTCAGGGTCTTTTCTGATGAGCTGGCTCTTCACATCAGGTGGCCAAATAATAGTGTGTACTATTCATTATATAATTCTTTGAATTCCTTATTTCATAATTAATTCTTTAAAACACACATTTTTGATAGAGTTCTTGAATGGTAGATGATCTATAATGTTTCAATTTGGGCTTAGTGATAGCTCTTACTATCTGAGAGAAATATTAGGTATGATATAATACAGATAAGAGTATTTGTGACTTTTAAACAAATGGGAGGAAGAGACAGTGAATATGTACTCAAGTTCTTCCAGTATTTTTTTTAAGTTGACATTTCAAAGGACTTTAAATTTCTAAAAATAACATTCTGAAAGTCATATATTTGCCTCTAGTAATGATCTCATTGAAAAAATGACTTAATTTGATACACAGAATTCCTCAGCACAGTTATAAATAGACTCTTTTAGGTTATCAATTCCTGGTGAAATAATTATGGTAACAGCATAACAATCTTTCCTTATCATATCTTTTAGCAGAAGTAAGCATGTTTTACTGAAATCATGTACACAGCTGTGATTTGAATAGCAATATTTATCTTATCTCTGTGAAGGCTGATCTTCCTGACCTTTACCTCAGCACATTGAGTTAAGCATGTAGGGGACTACTGCTACTGCTACTGCTGCTGCTAAGTCACTTCAGTCGTGTCAGACTCTGTGCGACCCCATAGACGGGAGCCCACCAGGCTCCCCCATCCCTGGGATTCTCCAGGCAAGAACACCGGAATGGGTTGCCATTTCCTTCTCCAATGCAGGAAAGTAAAAAGTGAAAG
>NW_011494788.1:1721445-1721836 GCF_000754665.1 Bison bison bison
CTTTGCCAGCAAAGGTCCATCTAGTCAAGGCTATGGTTTTTCCAGTGGTCATGTATGGATGTGAGAGTTGAACTGTGAAGAAAGCTGAGTGCCAAAGAATTGATGTTCTTGAACTGTAGTGTTGGAGAAGACTCTTGAGAGTCCCTTGGAGTGCAAGGAGATCCAATGAGTCCATTCTAAAGGAGATCAGTCCTGGGTGTTCTTTGGAAGGAATGATGCTAAAGCTGAAACTCCAGTACTTTGGCCACGTCATACGAAGAGCTGACTCATTTGCAAAGACTCTGATGCTGGGAGGGATTGGGGGCAGGAGGAGAAGGGGATAACAGAGGATGAGATGGCTGGGTGGCATCACTGACTCGATGGACATGAGTCTGGGTGAACTCCGGGAGTT
>NW_011494788.1:1721936-1723128 GCF_000754665.1 Bison bison bison
GGCTCCCCCATCCCTGGGATTCTCCAGGCAAGAACACCGGAATGGGTTGCCATTTCCTTCTCCAATGCAGGAAAGTAAAAAGTGAAAGTGAAGTCGCTCAGTCGTGTCTGGCTCTCAGGGACCCCATGGACTGCAGCCTTCCAGGCTCCTCCATCCATGGGATTTCCCACGCAAGAGTACCGGAGTGGGGTGCCATTGCCTTCTCCGACTAGTTAGTATATTTAAGATGAGATGCACAATGGGTATTATTTAGCTGAGTAAGATGTGGCACCTGCCCTGGATGGATTCAATCTAGTGAGAGAAGGGACTTCAATGTGAACAAATCTTCTATGACACTAACCATATTAAGGACACTAGAAGAGCTGTGGTAGAGGGCTCCCCATGTTTCTCTATTTGTCTAAACCACCGGCCTGAAGCAGCCAGTGTCCCTGAACAATTCGAGTTATTCAGCGTTTTCATTCTCTTATATCCTGAATTTTATCTCTCAGTTGGAAATCATAATGTTGGACTGGAAAAGAAATGCAAAAAAGCAAAAGGGCTGTCTGGGGAGGCCTTACAAATAGCTGTGAAAAGAAGAGAAGCGAAAAGCAAAGGAAAAAAGGAAAGATATACCCATCTGAGTTCAGAGTTCCAAAGAATAGCAAGGAGAGATAAGAGACTTCCTCAGTGATCAATGCAAAGAAATAGAGGAAAACAACAGAATGGGAAAGACTAGAGATCTCTTCAAGAAATTAGAGATACCAAGGAAACATTTCATGCAAAGATGGGCTCGAAAAAGGACAGAAATGGTATGGACATAACAGAAGCAGAAGATATTAAGAAGAGGTGTCAAGAATACACAGAACTGTACAAAAAAGATTTTCAGGACCAAGATAATCACGATGGTGTTATCACTCACCTAGAGCCAGACATCCTGCAATGTGAAGTCAAGTGGACCTTAGAAAGCATCACTATGAACAAAGCTATTGGAGGTGATGGAATTCCAGTTGAGCTCTTTCAAATCCTAAAAGATGATGCCGTGAAAGTGCTGCACCCAGTATGCTAGCAAATACGGAAAACTCAGCATTGGCCACAGGACTGGAAAAGTCCATTTCATCCCAATCCCAAAGAAAGGCAATGCCAAAGAATGCTCAAACTACCACACAATTGCACTCAACTCACATGCTAGTAAAGTAATGCTCAAAATTCTCCA
>NW_011494788.1:1723228-1728096 GCF_000754665.1 Bison bison bison
GTGGCATCACTGACTCGATGGACATGAGTCTGGGTGAACTCCGGGAGTTGGTGATGGACAGGGAGGCCTGGCGTGCTGCAGTTCATGGGGTCATAAGGAGTCGGATATGGCTGAGCAACTGAACTGAACTGAACTGAATGCTGGCCTATAATAGTGATTATGCATTGCTTAGTGAGTGACTTGGAAATCTTCTCTTGTGTCTATGTCCTGGCTCTTAGTAATACCAGCATAATGACTTGAGAAAAAGGCACACAACTCATTTCCTCAACATGATAGCCAGAATCAGAAAAAAAAAAAAAATTCCCCTAAAACTGCTGTGAGAAAGTATTGTTAATTATTTCCTCCCAACTGTGTACTCTGTGGGGGGGAAAAAAAAAAGTGGGTTGTCAAGTCATAGGGTAAATCTCCTGTTAAGTTACATGACGAATAAGTCTTCTCCTTTGCGCTTACCATCTCTATTTTTAACCTCTAGTCTTAGACTCGGAGAAGGCCATGGCACCCCATTCCAGCACTCTTGCTTGGAAAATCCTATGGACGGAGGAGCCTGGTAGGCTGCAATCCATGGGGTCGCTAAGAGTCGGACACAACTGAGTGACTTCACTTTCACTTTTCACTTTCATGCATTAGAGAAGGAAATGGCAGCCCACTCCAGTGCTCTTGCCTGGAGAATCCCAGGGACAGGGGAGCCTGGTGGGCTGCCGTCTATGGGGTCACACAGAGTCGGACATGACAGAAGTGACTTAGCATAGCATAGCATAGCATAGTCTTAGACTAAATAGAAGGTTACCAAGGCCCATTATTGCAGTATTCTTAGATATAGACCTTTGCCAACAAAGGTCTGTATAGTCAAAGTTCTGATTTTTTCTAGTAGTCATGTATAGATGTGAGAGTTGGACCATAAAGAAGGCTGAGTGCCAAAGAATTGATGCTTTTGAACTGTGGTGTTAGAGAAGACTCTTGAGAGTCCCTTGGACTGCAAGGAACTCAAACCAGTCAATCCTAAGGGAAATCAACCCTGAATATTCATTGGAAGGACTGATGCTAAAGCTGAAGCTCCAATACTTTGGACACCTGATGTGAAGAACTGACTCATTAGGAAAGACCCCTGGCGCTGAGCAAGATTGAAGGCAGGAGGAGAAGGGGGTGACAGAGGATGAGATGGTTGGATGGCATCACCAACTTGATGGATATGAGTTTGAGCAAGCTCCAGGTAATGGTGAAGAATAGGGAAGCCTGGCATGCTACAATTCCTGGGGTTGCAAAGAGATGGACATGACTGAGAGACTGAACAACAACAGATATAGAAAACTAAGATGTCTCTTGTAGGAAATGTCTTTTTTCCTGTTACATAGAAGAACCTAGATAGCATATTTAAAAGCAGACATTACTTTGCCAACAAGGGTCCGTCTGGTCAAAGCTATGGTTTTTCCTGTGGTCATGTATGGATGTGAGAGTTGGACTGTGAAGAAGGCCGAGCGCCAAAGAATTGATGCTTTTGAACTGTGTTGTCGGAGAAGACTCTTGAGAGTCTCTTGGACTGCAAGGAGATCCAACCAGTCCATTCTGAAGGAGATCAGCCCTGGGATTTCTTTGGAAGGAATGATGCTGAAGCTGAAACTCCAGTACTTTGGCCACCTCATGCGAAGAGTTGACTCATTGGAAAAGACTCTGATGCTGGGAGGGATTGGGGGCAGGAGGAGAAGGGGACGACAGAAGATGAGATGGCTGGCTGGCATCACTGACTCGATGGACATGAGTCTGGGTGAACTCCAGGAGTTGGTGATGAACAGGGAGGCCTGCCGTGCTGCGATTCATGGGGTCGCAAAGAGTCGGACACGACTGAGTGACTGAACTGAACTGAACTGAGAAGAGTATTTGGGTTAGAAGCATTTTCCTTTAGCATAAGTTACAAAAATAATCTACCTAAACATTGGAATATCTCTGCGTTAAAGTATTTGTAGAACTCTAAATTTCTTTAGAATAATCGAGGCAGTGGGAAGGAAAGGAGTACTTAACCACACAACCACTAGGATTATCATTATTGCTATAATTGAAAAATAAAATTTAATTTTGAACATTCTGGAAATCAGGACACAAGTTAAAGCAAGATAATAGTAAGAAATAAATGTATCATTTGCCAAAGGAACATATTACATTCCTGGCCACATGCCAAAAATCTTTTCTTGTGGAATATTATATAAGAATCAATGGCCGTTCACAATTTTATTGCAAATGAAAAAGCAGTTTCACTTGGCAATTTTTGGATAAAAGTTTAAGACAGCAAGTCTTAAGTACTTAAGACTTAAGAGTACTTAAGATTCAAAGTACTCTTAAAAGTCTAATGATCAAAACTAACAATTTGTGCCACTTTCCTTTTCTATGACATACTAATTATCTGAAAACAAAACAATACATTTATGCAACTCCCTTCACTAACACATACATTCATAAATATGAAAATTTTCAAACTGTGCTCTGTATTCAGTAGAAAATTAACCTTTCTGAAATTTCTAAGTCAATTGGTTAATTAAATAATTGCTATTATTAATAAAAAATGAATATAAAAATATCCTCAATCATTGTAGCAAATGTTACAGTGATCCCCTCAGTATTCTTAAATACTCTTAGAATTTTAAGTCATATTGCAAATTTTTAAGAGTCTCTAGAAGAATCAAACCTCAGTTGCTTCTAATAGACATCTGGTCTTTTCCACACCGTAAACTGACTTTCTTTTTGTGTCTCAATTTTCCATTCTCCCCCAGTAAGTCTTGCAATTATCTCTCTAAAGAAGTACTTATACTCAAATCCTAGTCTCAGTACCTATATTCAAATCCTGGTCTCAATGGCTACTTTTGGCAGAAGCTAATCTATCATAATCATTAAATAAATAATAAATTATACCTTTGCCAAAATATGTTTTATGGAAAGAAAGATATGTGAAATAATAAAAATTTACATAGATAAAAAAAGCCTCAGAAGGAATTTGGAGTATCAATTAATTGTTTTTTTTTTTATGAATGTCAATTTGTCATATCTTGCCTCTTATTTTTGACATTTTACTTATGAATCTAGTTTATGTTTTCTCTTAGTTATCTCAACTCTGGTAAAATTTATCTGAATTGCCATTACCATTGTATATAGAAAGACAGGTGGATAAACTGATGTACTATTACAGAGCAGGAAACAACTTAACTTTGAATATCTTTCTCATAACTACATAATCCTTAAGATAGCCTTAAAGGAAAAAATAGTGATCCCATTCTTGGAAAAGTCTCAGTAATTCAAGCTTTCACAAATAGAATCATTATTATCAACTCTGAGACTATTGGAAGGAAAATATGGTCCCATAACTCTCCCACATACCAGATTAGCAAACAGAATTTATTCTGAGCAAATATGTTTGGACTTTTCTGTGATACAGATTGGTGAAGAGTGAGCATTTTCTTTTACAGATTCTGACATATCTATAAACAGCATTTTCTCCTCTGTGTCCACAGAAAGGCATTTCATTGCTTGTGAATGGCAGGTAGCTCATCGCACAAGATTACCTTCCAGGTGGAGTTGCTAATTACACAGATCTGCCTTTAAAAGGATCAGGGAATTAGCCAGATATTATATTACTGTGTATTATGTAACTATGAACATTTTGAGTAGATACGCATATGATTTCCACAGCTGCCTTGACAGAAAGCATAAATTTCTCAAGAAAAGAATGGTGAATTAATTTTTTCAATATATCTCAAGACATTTTTTCCCACTGAATGCTAAACATCACTTTGATCATATTAGGTAATAGAAGTTAATGTATTTCGATATTTTCCCTTTTAAAATAACTACTGCTGATTTAAAATAATTTTTAATACTTTTACTTACAGCCAAATTGAATTACAGGGTACCCAGTAAATTTACACCCCCATCCCCAACCAACCAAGAAAGAAAATTATAAAAGAAAAAATGGTATTTATGAGAGTGTATGTAAGACAATGAGAAAGGCTGTGATTTTAGGGAGAGAGGAAACTAAAAGTGAAATCCTATAATTTTACATTGAAAGAATTTTCCAGGCAAGGATTTCTGGAATTGAGAAGATGAATTGAGAGTATGTGGCAACAAAAGCAAGTAGAATTTTATGGAAACATTGCCAGGTAGGAGAAAGCTGAGAATTCTGGAACGATGAGGAGAATCCTACTGGCATAGTCAGCTGGATACTGTTCAGCACATATCTTTGAGGAAACTACCAAGGAAACTTTCTCTCCTCCTTTCTTTATTTCCCTGTTTCTTTATGCTACTGCTGCTAAGTCACTTCAGTCGTGTCCGACTCTGTGCGACCCCATAGACGGCAACCCACCAGGCTCCGCCGTCCCTGGGACTCTCCAGGCAAGAACACTGGAGTGAGTTGCCAATTCCTTCTCTGTGTCTCTGTCTTTCTCTGTGTGTATCTTGCAAAGGCTTTGCCAATGATTATTATTCTTTTGGCTGTTTCAATTTTTCTCTATTTTCCTGGTTCATTATTTTCCATTTATTAAATTTTTGGAGACTCATTTGCTCTTCTTTTTGTTTCTTCTTAGGATTTATGCTAAGATCATGAATTTTCATTGTCTTTTTTTTTTTTTTTTTGCTGTTGCTGTTTCTTCAGTATATGCATTTAGGGCACAGCTTTTTCTATACTCTCTGAGTATAGATTTGACTGCATCTCAAGGCAATGGCACCCCGCTCCAGTACTCTTGCCTGGAAAATCCCATGGGCAGAGGAGCCTGGTAGGCTGCAGTACACGGGTTTGCGAAGAGTCAGACACGACTGAGCTACTTGACTTTCACTTTTCACTTTCATGCATTGGAGAAGGAAATGGCAACCCACTCCAGTGTTCTTGC
>NW_011494788.1:1728872-1741228 GCF_000754665.1 Bison bison bison
GCCAAAGAATTGATGCTTTTGAACTGTGGTGTTGGAGAAGACTCTTGAGAGTCCCTTGGACTGCAAGGAAATCCAACCAGTCCATTCTGAAGGCAATCAGCCCTGGGATTTCTTTGGAAGGAATGATGCTAAAGCTGAAACTCCAGTACTTTGGCCACCTCATGCGAAGAGTTGACTCATTGGAAAACACTCTGATGCTGGGAGGGATTGGGGGCAGGAGGAGAAGGGGAGGACAGAGGATGAGATGGCTGGATGGCATCACTGACTGGATGGACTTGAGTCTGAGTGAACTCCGGGAGTTGGTGATGGACAGGGAGGCCTGGCGTGCTGTGATTCATGGGGTCGCAAAGAGTCAGACACGACTGAGCAACTGAAGTGAACTGAACTGAACTGATCCTTATAGTTAAATAATATATTTTAATATATTTATATATATTATTTTTCTTTAAGCAGAAATAGTTGTATCTCCATTCTAATGATCTCACTTAGCCTATCAATTTTAGTATTTAATATATAATAATTTCTTACATATTTGGGTTTATATAATCTTACCATTTATTTTTTGTGTCCCTTCTGCTCTTTGTTCCATTTTTATTGTTTAGTTTTTTAAACAACATGCTATTTCTTATTCTTTTAATGCTTTAAATGCTTACCCTATATATTGCAATATGCTTCTTTCGCTGATTAGAATGTCTTTATTATTTCACATTTTCTGATCAATGAAAGTATTTAAAAATTCCTGTCCCACCTTTTACATTATTAATATCATGAACATTAATTCTATATATGTTGAACTACACACACACACATATATATGTATACATTCTTATTATTGTAGTAGGATTCAATATTTACTTTTTATATGGTCTAGTATTTCCCCTTTCAGAGCTTTTAATTCTTTCTACACAGTTTTATTATAGTTTAATCAGGGATTATTTTCTTTCTGTCTGAAGAATTAAGTTTGGTATTTCTTTTAGAACAAGTACCATGGCCTAAACGTCTCCGAGATTTTGTTTTTCAAAAAAGCCTTTACTTGGCTTTCATTTTTGAAGAATATTTTGTCCTAAGTACAGATTCAATTATTTTCTTTTCAAACCTGTAAATGCCTCTGTCTCTTTTTTCAGCCTTACTGTTGTTCTTTTGAAACCAATGTGCCTTTTTATTTGCATGTTTGAAAGATTTTATTTTGTTTTAGTTTTTAGCAGTTTTCTATGATGTGCCTAGGTGTTATTTTCATGTAGCCACATTGTGCTTCATAGAGCTTCCTGAATGCCTCAAATAGCTTGATGCTTTTCATCAGTTTTGGAGAAATTCTCAGCCAGTATTTGTTCTCAAACTTATCTCTTTCTCTCTTCTTGGAATTCAGTTATAGATATGTGAGACTTTTTCATCATGCTCCACGTGTCTCTTAGTTTCTTCTCCATTTCTTTTCCTTGCTTGCTTCAGCTATATACTTTCCATGTGTATTTGTATGTGATTCTATAGGTATACATTTTCTCTCTCCTACTGTATTAAATGTGTCTATATCTTAAATTCAGTTTTTTGTAATGTACCTGATTTCTACTTTATTTTAAAATTACATTCCAAATTTCTGGTGAAAATATTTCATCTTTGTGTATTGCCAGTAACTCAGAAATCTGGAGCTTCTGTTGGTTTACTTTTGCTTTTTTACCCTTGAGTTTCTCAGTCATTTGGTCCTGTTTTCCAGTAAGTCTGGTAATTTTTGACTGAATGACAGAAGCTATGAATAGAAAAGGGTTGTAACTTTGTGTGATGTTATCTTTCTTCATGTAGGTCATTAAACTATGTGCATATCACCTTGCCTCCACAAGTGATTATTTACTCCTGGTTTGCTTCTGCTCCATGGGTGTTGCCCCTTTAGGAGTCTCCACTGAAAGTCTCAGGCTTTTTTTTAAAGGTGTCTTCTGTAGTGGTTCTGAACTCCAGTTTTCATCTCCCCAGTGCCTTAAAACTGATGAAATAGCTGCTTAAAACATAATGTCTCAGCAGCTATTCTCTGCTTTTTTTTTTTCTTTTTTCTTAGAATTTGTTCTTTGAATTTTATTACTCAGCTAGTGCCTTAAGGAGAAATTTTTGACAGAACGCCATGCCCACTCATCTAAAGTTCTCTTTTAAGCTAAAGATTGCAATCCCTCAAATTCTTACTGTTCTGACAGCCATGAGTTCCAATAATTTTCTCCACTGGATATTGTCTCCACAGATAGCCATAAATTCTAGGATCCATGCCTCATGTTTTCTTTTTTTTAATCAGCCAAAGCCCTAAGGGAAAAGTGGGCTAGGCAGTTTGTAGTATGTACCCAGGCAGTGATAGCTTATGGTGAAAGCTGTCAGATTCATGATCTCCAAAATAGAAGAATTCACTCCGGGACCAGAGACACAGCCTCAGTCACTCAGAGCTTTTTTTTTTTTTTTTTCTTTTTTATTCTTTTTTTTTTAAATTTTATTTTATTTTTAAACTTTACATAATTGTATTAGTTTTGCCAAATATCAAAATGAATCTGCCACAGGTATACATGTGTTCCCCATCCTGAACCCTCCTCCCTCCTCACTCAGAGCTTTGTGTAGCAGAGATTTTATTAAAGTGAAAGGATAGAGAAAAGCTTCCAGTAGAAGCTGGAAGCAGGTAGAAGAATACCTACCCTGGCTAGTTTAGGTGGGGTATGTACTTTTTAGCAGACTGTTAAATATAGATTAAAGAAATACCTTAATGTTGTGAAAGTTTTACCAAGCTCCTCTCCTATAACATACATCTTGAGATAACATCAAAACAAGATTAACCAAGGGGAACATATCTGGACAGGATTTCTCTGGGTGGGATATATTGTATCCATATAATCAAAGGCATAGGTTTTTGAAGAAAAGCAGGTTCTTGAGTAAGATATACTGTTCTGTTGTGTAAACATTAGCTCTGGGTTTAGAGAAAGTTAGTCTTAGGTGAAATAGATCATTGTCATAGTAACTCAGAGCTTAAGGAAAGAAAGTCCTATATGACTAAGGTGAAGGAATGTAAAAAATGTTTGCCTCCTCCTCCTCAAGGGCCTTGGACTCCCTATCAACCTACCTAAGAATTAATTCTCTCAGTAGAATATCACACATTAATAAAATAGATTTGTTCTAACCTATTAGCAGAGAAGGCAATGGCACCCCACTCAAGTACTCTTGCCTGGAAAATCCCATGGATGAAGAAGCCTGGTAGGCTGCAGTCCATGGGATCTTGAAGAGTCAGACACGACTGAGCAACTTCACTTTCACTTTTCACTTTTATGCATTGGAGGAGGAAATGGCAACCCACTCCAGTGTTCTTGCCTGGAGAGTCCCAGGGACGGGGGAGCCTGGTGGGCTGCCATCTATGGGGTCGCACAGAGTCGGACCATGACTGAAGCGACTTAGCTGCAGCAGCAGCAGCAACAGCAACCTATTGGACTCCCCCCCCCATTTCACTTTTATACCTCTCCAAAATTTTCTTTTTAAAAATTATTATTATGATAATATTTTAAGATGAGAATTTCAAGGACATTTGTGTAACAACATTAAAAAGTTGAACAAATATCTTATTTTACCTTTATTCAGTTATTTGTCTTATTCATGATTCAATACATTTTGGCTATGAGTTAGACATATCCATCCAAATTTTTTAAAGTTTTCCTTTAAATTTTTTCAGTAGATTTAGTCTCTCATTTTAGTTTTGATGCTGTGAGAGCCTTAGTACATAAAAGTTTCAAAAATCAATAAAAACCCTCAGGAAGCATGATTAAATTTTTTAAATTTTATCCTACTTGTATATAATTCTTAATATGACATAATTGTGACTTAATAAGGTCCTGTGCTTTACAGTTCTTGAGATAATTCACAGCTTAAACATGTGCAACTATAAAGTATAATGTGAATTGTCAATGGAAATAAGCATTTTTCATAATTATTTTGAAAAAATTGCAATATGAATTTATGGAATGTGATGTCAACTAGATTTATCCTGGTGTTTCCAAAATGTTTATTTTCTCTATTTACATTTCAATTACTGTTTTCATTTATTAGGACTATTTTGTGTGTAAGATTTTAGCAACATAAATGTTTGTTTTTTCTGTCATTTTCAGTGAAAGTTCCAAAGCAGCTCTTAGCAGCATATATTTAGAGCCAAAGGTTAATATCACTTATATACAGGAAGACTGAGGGAAGGATAATTTGAATCACAAAATGCTTGTGTTGAAATGTACTCTATGAAACAATGGGAGCAGGAAAACAATGCCAACATGGTGTGCACAGTGGAAAGAACAAAGCCCAATTCTAAACAGAGGTTGCTAAACAAATCAGTCCCCATGCAATTAGATGGAAAAGCACTTAGCAGCAAGTGAAACTGAAAGACTAGCTGATAATCAAGTACAATAAAAGATGACTCGGAGTCTCAAACGTTTGTATACTTTGTACTGTTGCATTCAATTCCACATAGAGTTAGTTCACATAAGGCTTGATCATATGGAATTACATGTGATGGAGGAAGAATAAATCATTTCTGGATTTCTGACATAAAATTAATACTAATCTGTCCTTTAGTAAAAGAACCTCAACTCTCTAAACATTTATTAATGAATCCTTAGTGAAATTTCTCTTAAAAATCTTAAGGACTGATACATTTTGGCATTGTTATAGATATAAAATTGGCATATTAAAGTTTTTGGTTTGTTAAATATTTCTTGTTCTGTTGTTCTTTTTAAAACATCATATTTCAAATACCAAACTTCTCTGGATCTGAAACAACATGATTAAATATGAATATATATTTCACTGCCTCCCCATTCTTTATATTTCTCTTGATGTAACACTGTTATTTCAGTTTTACAGGCTTACATCTATGAATTTTTAATCTTGAGTGTTTGTGTATATGTGTATATGACACACAGAGAGAGACAGTGAAAGAGAGAGACAAAAAGAGAGAAACAGCAGAGAGATCAAAACAAATCACGATTTTCAGAGCCCAGAGCAAAAAAAAAAAAAAATGCAGCAAAAAAATATGTAGAACCCCTTTTTCAAAAGTTGTTAAATGTCGACTTAAAAAATATTCACAACCTAGAAGTTGAGAGTTATGTTTTATTTGGTGGGAATTTTTTCGGGTTTCAAACCTGGGAGAAAGAATTTCAAGTAACACTGAAAGAACTGTGATGAGGAGGCAGGGGGAAGAGTCAGGTTATGCAGAAATTTGCAACCAGGGGCAAGTAGTCAGAACATCAAAAGATTATTATTAATTAAAGAAAACCAGGTATCTCAATTTAAGGAATTTAGCACTTTTCTATGTATGGGAAGATGTAAGGTTCTGGGCTAACTGACATCATTCCTTTCATATGTACCTCAGTTTACCTGGGGCCAGTATCCTGCTTTTTTCACCTCTCACTACCCCTCCACCAACTCCTCAGTACTCACCATGGGAAGTGGCTGATGGCTGCCAGACAGGCATTGTTTTTCCAGGGCACCCTACAGACTCTTAAATTCACATTTGGAGGGCTAGAATGGCTGATAGCTAAGGCATTATTGTCTATTGACATGGCAGGAAATACTCCATTTCTCATAAGAATTTCAAGATAACAGCAGAGCATTAACCAAGAATGGGCTCTTTTTAGCAGAGTCCTGTATGATTCTACAAGTTGCATTTCCATGTAACTGGCTTAAAGGATAGGGAGAAAGAGAGAGAGAAGAGAGAACATGTGTGTATTTTATAACCCAAGGATTACTCTCAGGAGGATGTGCCCTAACAATGTGAAGGCTTATTTAGTCTGTATGCGGGTCAAGAAGCTACAGTTAGAATCTAACATGGAACAACAGACTGGTTCTAAATTTGGGAAAGGAGTACGTCAAGGCTATATATTTTCACCCTACTTATTTAACTTATATGCAGAGTACATCATGTGAAATGCCAGGTTGGATGAAGCACAAGCTGGAATTAAGATTGCCAGGAGAATATCAATAACCTCAGATATGCAGATGACACCACCCTTTTGGCAGAAAGCAAAGCAGAACTAAAGAGCCTCTTGATGAAAGTCAAAGAGTACTAAGATCATGGCATCTGGTCCCATCACTTCATGGCAAGTAGATGGGAAAACAATGGAAACAGTGACAGACTTTATTTTGGGGGCTCCAAAATCACTGCAAATGGTGACTGCAAGCATGAAATTCAAAGACGCTTGCTCCTTGAAAGAAAAGTTATGACCAACCTAGGCAGCATATTAAAAAGCAGAGACATTACTTTGCCTACAAAGGCCCGTCTAGTCAAAGCTTTTTTTTTTCCAGTTGTCATGTGTGGATTGAGAGTTGGACTATAAAGAAAGCTGAGCACTGAAGAGTTGATGTTTTTGAACTGTGGTTTTGAAGACTCTTGAGAGTCCCTTGGACTGCAAGGAGATTCAACCAGTCAATCCTAAAGGGTGTCAGTCCTGAATATTCATTGAAAGGACTGATGCTGAAGCTGAAACTTCAATAGTTTGGCCACCTGATGCGAAGAACTGATTCATTGGAAAAGACCCTAATGCTGGGAAAGATTGAAGGTGGGAAGAGAGGGGGATGACAGAGGATGAGATGGTTAGATGGCATCGCTGACTCGATGGACATGAGCCTGAGTAAGCTCGGGGAGTTGGTGATGGACAGGGAAGCCTGGTGTACTGTAGTCCATGGGATCACAAAGTGTTGGACACGACTGAGCAACTGAACTGAACTGAACTTAGTCTGACCAATTTTATGATTTCATGTAAAAATTAGCAATTAGAAGTTTAGTGAAGTGAAGTCGCCCAGTCTTGTCCGACTCTTTGCGACCCTGTGGACTGTAGCCCACCAGGGTCCTCAGTCCATGGGATTCTCCAGGCAAGCATACTAGAGTGGGTTGCCATTTCCTTCTCCAGGGCATCTTCCTGACCCAGGGATCAAACCCAGGTCTCCCGCATTGCAGGCAGACGCTTTAACCTCTGAGCCATGAGGGAAGCCCAATTAGAAGTTTAAGTGGGAGTAAATTTATACATATTAGATTGTATTGAAGATTTCAAGGTAGAGATAATAGGCTGTGTTACACATACAGCTGACAGAGACACTAAATTTTTTTTGAAAATCTAACATAACAGAGATCAAATTTCTCCAAATTCCCTCATGACCATTCTGTCACTGTGGTATGTTTGTGTTTATGTGTTCCCCCCTCCCCCCCCCAAAAAAAAAATATATATAAAATGAATTTTTAAACTCATATTTCTCTCCAACCCTCTGACCCTTATCAAATATTCTTATGTATCATCCAGTCTCTATGGTTTGTCTTAATCTCTCTCACTTATTCTGTTCCCCTCAATCCCATTAACTTCAAATTTTATTTTATCTTATGATACATAAGATAAAACTCAACACTTTCTTTCCCATTATGAATAATTATTTATTTGTCAGAGGAAATTATCCCAAATCTTCCTGTGATATGTATTGTATTTCTTCTTGACTTTGCTTGGATCAGATTGCAAACTCTCTTATTTCATTGACCAAAAAATAAAAACAAATCTTTAATATAAACCCACGAAAGATGATTTTGTTAAATTTTACATTCTATAGTTTTTTCCTAAAAGCTTTAGTTTATATCCATTTTCAAATATGAAAATGTAATAGTAAATATGTTGAAATATTTGACACATATACCTGTCCACAAATTTTGGTATTATCCTTGTGTATCCTAAATCCTTTACCAGTTGATATTTATTCATTCAAAAAAATAATATTTCATTTCTTGTTACAAATTAAATTGAAAACCAAGCCATTATAATTTTTAAACCACAATGATGGAGAAATGTATGTTAATATTTAGTATGCACTTTTTTGTGTAATATCAATTTCCATTCCAAGGTATCATGGTATTCTTAAGTGATTTTTTTTTTTTTTTATTTGGGAGTAACCTAATTGAGCAAATACATTTGAGCTTTTAATAAACTATGTCTGAACCTGAATTGAATTTTTTCGTATCTAGTCATCCATCTATTGTCATATACTGGTTGTATAAACTGTGCAGTTGTAATTATTTTCTCATTTGTGTGTTATACAACCCAAAGGGTGTGGGTCTTGGCTATATTGTATCTCTATCCTTCCTACCCATCTCAGTGTGGTTGTCCTTTTATCTTTAGTTGTAGAAAGATCTTTTCTGCTAATCTTCTAGTCTTTCTCATCAATAGTTGCTCTACTAATAGCTGTAATTTTGGTGTGTCTGTGAGAGGAGGTAAGGTTAGGGTCTTCCTATCCTGCCGTCTTGGCCAGCCTCTTCCTTACTCCTTTTATGCTGAGGAAACTTCAAGGTGTGAGGCGTCTATGCCAGGGGTGTTGTTGAGCCTTCTCAAGAACTTCTTATTTTTCCTGGTTGTAGCACTAATATTCATTATAAAAACACTTTCTACTACTAATAATTTACTTTCTAAAACTTTCTTAGCAGTTTTAAATATTAATTGTTCCAATGATCAGAATTATTGAGTCCAGTTTTGGGGGAAATTAATACTTTAATGGGAATTGTCCAAAATTTACATTTTCATAAGCAAAAGATACTATTATTTTTAAGTTGTGTGAGCAAGGAGAGCAGTGTCATTCTCCATCTATTCAGCATTTCTGTTAGGGATCTGAATAAAAGTTTAGTTTTATTCTTTTATCTCATTGGCATTGTGAACCCTGTGTTAAAATCTGTAATAATTTAAAATAATTTTCCTAATGCAAAAATTATATATAAAACTACATAATATTTTATTGCATTTCATGTTATACACTTAAAGTATACCTATAAATTAAGTTATATATGTTATAGTTCATTTATTTAATCACTCAAATAATACTAGGTATTGAAGATATAATAGTGAATATAATATTTATGATATATTCAGGAAACAAAGTAGATACATATATTGAAAATAATTATAGCTAATAATTAAGTCACAAAGGCTATAAACAGAGTAATGAAAGAATAGTTCTTTAAACATACATCAAATATATATATATTAATTTAAAATTTTGTGTACACTTTTATAGAAGTATATTTAACTGTATGTATGGATGTATATATATGCTATTATTTCATTATAAATTTTATAAAACATATACACTGATATCTGAAAGTATGTAATAGCAACAAATATAAATGGAAAATTGAATTATTTTTCCTATATTTCGATGGCTTATCAATTTTTTCCTTCCCTTTATATATACATATCCTACATTAGAGGCTGACACAATATTTTGAATAGTGTGGTGAGGAAGTCTTTTCTCACAAGATGCTATTTAAGTTCAGTTCTGAAGAATAAAAAAGTGCCACAGGGAAGCCAAGGAAAAAGATCTTAGAGATAGGTAATAACAAGTATAATTTCCAGATGTTAGGAAGTTTATGATATATGCTAGGAAATTT
Source organism: Bison bison bison (assembly GCF_000754665.1). Lineage (NCBI taxonomy): Eukaryota > Metazoa > Chordata > Mammalia > Artiodactyla > Bovidae > Bison > Bison bison. Next base: position 1,738,285 of record NW_011494788.1, read on the forward strand.
CACAAGGCAGTGTTACTGGATCTTGTGGGTAGGGGTAAGGGGAATAGAGATTATAAGAATGGAGGGTAGACAGACCCCAAGGCATTTGCATCTTAGGGTTTATATGAGGTATTTGGATTGTATAATAAGTGTAATGAAATATTAAAGAAAAATTCTGGGTTTGAGAGTCATAAGTTCTGATGTGATTTAAATTCTGTTTAATGACTCTGATCCTTGGGGAAGAGTGCTTGTAGGAAAAACTAGAGGAAGCAGGACTGAGCCCTGAGCTACTTCAACACTTACAAATGAGTGGAGAAAGAAACCTAGAGAGTGAAGAGAAATGATAAGGTGTGGGGAAACAAGAAACACCAACATATATCATAAAATCTGAAGCAGAACAGTATTCAAGAAAGCAACAGGGGCTAATGGAAATAAACCATTTATAGAAAGGTTAAGGTGAAGACAGAAAAGGATCCAATGGTCTTGGCAACATGAAAACCTTTGGTGACTTCCTCAAGAGCAGTTTCAATAGAGCTATGAGTTCAGCTGGTAAAGAATCTGCCTGCAATGTAGGAGAACCCCATTGATTCCTGGGTGGGGAAGATCCCCTTGAGAAGGGATAGGCTACTCACTCCAGTATTCTTGGGCTTCCCTGGTGGCTCAGATGGTAAAGAATCTGCCTGCAATGCAGGAGACTTGGATTCCATCCCTGGGTTGGGAAGATCACATGGAGAAGGCAACGGGCAACCCACTCCAGTATTCTTGCCTGGAGAATTCCATGAACAGAGGAGCCTGGCGGGATACAGTCTTTGAGGTCGCAAAGAATCAGATACGACTGAATGACTTTCATTTTCACTTTCATGAGAATAGAAGTCAGATTGGATTAGGGTGAATAGAATGAACAGTGGATACAGTTTTGCCTTAGAATGTGAAAGATTGTCACTTTTTAAAATAACTATAGATTATTCCACTCTATGATTGTATAATAATTTATCTAATCAGTCAGGTATTGGTTGACATTCATGTTGTTTCCAATCTTTTGCTAGCACAAGCATTGCTTACAAGAATAGCTCTGTATAAATAGCTCTATTCATCATATGAATATACATGCAGAATACATTTTAAAAATGGAACTACTGAAATGATAAACTCTGAGCTATATCCTAGTAAAACTACTAGAGCTTAAAGATAAGAATAATCTTCAAAGTTTCAGAGAAATGAGATAAAAGGTAAAACAAACTGGCATGACTCTGGCCAAAGCAGAATAGAAAGCAAGGAACAACTCAAGGAAAGAAAGTGTGAACCAAAAAGCTAGGCTGTCGTTCAAACGTCAAAGCTATAGAAAAATTATTTTAGTCATATAAAAATTCAGAAATTCTTTAGCCACGAGTCCTTATTCAGCAATCTACTAGAGGATAAATTTCATCAAACTATGACACGAATAGCAAAAGTTTGGCAAAAGGACTCTTGGTTTCAGTATTGTAGTACTACAACTCAGACAAAGCTGGTCATAAGAGAGAAAAATAACACATAAGTAGTATAAGAAAGAATAAAATATGTACATTTTATGTTCTGACAAAGTGGGTATAATGTAAATAAAGAGAGGAGAAAGGCTTTGGAAAGAGAAATATAGAATAGGTGATATGTATAAGTCAAAGATCGTATTAAACACTGAAAACATGTTGTAAAAGGTGATGAAATTAAAGAGCATTTCACTCTGGGGACAGTGCCAGGTGGGGAGTTTGACTGGGGCTGTCAACTGTCAGCTGGTAACTGTCAAACGGTAACAAAGGTGTCCTAAGGTGAGCTCAGGGAGGACAGAAACCTCCCGTGGAGCAGAAGGCCAAAAGCTCTCTTGATCTTGATTTTCAGTTGTTGACATTACTTTGTCAACAAAGGTCCATCTAGTCAAGGCTATGGTTTTTCCAGTGGTCATGTATGGATGTGAGAATTGGACTGTGATGAAAGCTGAGTGCCGAAGAATTGATGCTTTTGAACTGTGGTGTTGGAGAAGACTCTTGAGAGTCCCTTGGCCTGCAAGGAGATTCAATCAGATCCAACCAGTTCATTGGAAGGACTGATGCTGAAGCTGAAACTCCAATACTTTGGCCACCTCATGTGAAGAGTTGACTCATTTGAAAAGACCTTGATGCTGGGAAAGACTGAGGGCAGGAGGAGAAGGGGATGGCAGAGGATGAGATGGCTGGATGGCATCACCGACTCAATGGACATGAGTTTGGGTAAACTCCGGGAGTTGGTGACGGACAGGGCGGCCTGGCGTGCTGCGGTTCATGGGGTCGCAAAGAGTTGGACATGACTGAGTGACTGAACTGAACTGAACTAAGCAGGAAGGTGACCACTAGAACAAAAACACAGGCCTTTCAAATATCAAAACAAACAAACAAACAATAACATGAAAACTATCACGAATAAAAGAAAATCATTAAGCTATGAAAGTAAGTATCACCTAATACAGATAGTAATTGAAAATAAAGCATCATCACCTTATTAAAAATATAAATGGGCTTAGTTCACCTCATAAAATTAAACAACTTTCAGCTTGGCTCCAAAAGCAAAACAACAATATGTTTGTACATAGCATATCATTTTGTACAATTGTATATACAAAAGACACTAAGGAAATGTTTCAGAATTTCCTAAAATGAAAGAATATAAAATATACCATAGAAATAAAAGTAACAAATTACAGCTTTTGATCTTGGATCAGTTAAGTTCAGTTCAGTCGCTCAGTCATGTCCGACTTTTTGAGACCCCATGAATCGCAGCATGCCAGGCCTCCCTGTCCATCACCAACTCCCAGAGTTCACTCAGACTCACATCCATCGAGTCAGTGATGCCATCCAACCATCTCATCCTCTGTCGTCCCCTTGTCCTCCTGCCCCCAATCCCTCCCAGCATCAGAGTGTTTTCCAATGAGTCAACTCTTCGCATGAGGTGGCCAAAG
>NW_011494788.1:1741328-1741453 GCF_000754665.1 Bison bison bison
GCATGAGGTGGCCAAAGTACTGGAGTTTCAGCTTTAGCATCATTCCCTCCAAAGAAATCCCAGGGCTCATCTCCTTCAGAATGGACTGGTTGGATCTCCTTGCAGTCCAAGGGACTCTCAAGAGT